>NC_135500.1:95744889-95894889 GCF_052857255.1 Amblyomma americanum | reverse complement strand
GTATCTTACGCATCAGTATCGTCAATTCGACCACCTACTTCGACTCAGACAGTTCATTTCAATGACAAGGGCTGCACTTTTGAGAAATTTGCAGACTCGCGTGCTAATACGAGTCGCAGTCGTTCGAGACAAAAAAGCGTGACAAGAATTAAAAGCCGTGACGGGATCCGTACGGTCCTGAAGCTGGTTGCCGTTGCTATTCGATGACTGAGAAACTGCCCAAAATGGTCTGATAACAATGAGGAATCGGTTTCGCCGTGAGGCTTTCCGCAATACTTTTGCCGCTAGGCCTACACCGAATTGTGTTTCTTTCGTGAGTTGCTGCTTGAAGGCACTAGCTTTCCACGTGCTTATAGACTAGCAGAGTGCTGCTTACTTTGTGATCCTACATTCCACACAAGCCACAACTGCCGGCTAAGAGATCCGTATCATGTCGCTGTACATCCGCAATCTTTAGCTTTGTCCTCGAGTTGAAACGAGTGGGGATTCCTCCCACCCACACTGAAGGCGCCAGTTAAGGGGGGCTTTGAAACGCCTTCCCACGAGAGCACATTAACTCACTTAATTACTGCACTGTGTTGCCATGAAAACCAGGGCCAAATAATACTCTTCTGCACGCAGCTGACGACCCACAATCACGCGTCAAAGTTGGCGAGCCCTTCCCGGCGACTTTTTCATGCTCGCACCCTCCTCTGTCCCCCGCATCTGCGTAGACAAGGTGAGAGGTGGCCATTGGTTAGATTCTTTCAGACTTCAGGCAGCTGCCGTGGCCGCGGCCAATAAGCCGCTTATCTCCGGCGGGTCGGGAAGCTCCGCTCCCAGAGGGGGATCGGCGAAGGAGCGCCTACCTTCCAGCGTGCAAAAAGGGACGAAAGGAGATGAAAGGCGATAAGAGGTTGAAATTTAAATTTTAACTACAGATAACTCAGCTTCTACGAAGCGCATTAAAAAAATTTTTGCTGGACACTATTCGTGAATCGGCGTGCTTCAATATCCCTGGCATGCCGCAACTTTACTAGAGACCGCTTCACAGCCCTTTAAGGCTATTTCCTTAGCAGGGGCAGTCCTATCCTTAAAAGTTGGAACGCGTCATTTAGCCATGGGAATGCCAGAAACGAGTGTCAGACACCTAAACCTCCATCAATCAGCGTTATATTTCAATAGGAGCTGTTACTTTAAATCCTTGAACCTACAGATCCAAACGGCAAAGACGAATGATGAGGCCCGAAAGCGGTCATAGCTACAGCTAGTACCGACCTGCTACAATAACAGCGCGCCTATTGAGCCTCGCAAAATGGGGACCTCCGAGAGATACAATATATGTTGCGTAACACACGCGTTTGAGA
Source organism: Amblyomma americanum (assembly GCF_052857255.1). NCBI lineage: Eukaryota > Metazoa > Arthropoda > Arachnida > Ixodida > Ixodidae > Amblyomma > Amblyomma americanum. The sequence continues at coordinate 95,893,543 of NC_135500.1, read as the reverse complement.
GATAAATGGAAGGTGAGACACACAAATCGCGGTCACAACGAGTAGAAAAGTACCGTATCTCGTGTTAAACAAGTCACTAGCTCTCTGATGCATCTGCAAGCGCCGGAGTGGCGCGAGTCTGAACTACGGGCGGGAGTCAAGAGCGCTCCACAGGTGCTCTTATCCAGAGACTGTGTGATAATCTCCGCTTCTTTGGTTGACAAAGAAAGCTATATGATGCGATGGCCTTCCGCTATCCGGAGCACGTTGCTCAAAAGCAATAGTTTCTTAGTACCCTCGACTGCTGGCGAAGGTGGCAGAAGTCCAGCTGCATTATGGCTCCTCGAAATTCGCGTTCGCTATTGATTAAGAGTTTAACATGCTAAATGATGAAGCTAATAATGAAAATTTGTAAAAAAAGACTGTTTAGCTGGAAAAATTTCTCTCTAAACGAATATGAATAATAATAATAATAATTGGCTTTTGGGGGAAAGGAAATGGCGCAGTATCTGTCTCATATATCGTTGGACACCTGAACCGCGCCGTAAGGGAAGAGATAAAGGAGCGAGTGAAAGAAGAAAGGAAGATAGAAGTGAGGTAGTGGAGGGCTCCGGAATAATTTCGACCACCTGGGGATCTTTAACGTGCACTGACATCGCACAGCACACGGGCGCCTTAGCGTTTTTCCTCCATAAAAACGCAGCCGCCGCGGTCGGGTTCGAACCCGGGAACTCGAATATGAAGCGCAAACGTCCAGTTATGATAAAGAATAACTTTATGATCATAATAGCTTCCTGGTTATAATCAGAATTGGGGATCCGCCGCGTCTCACGTACTTCCTGTTGGAGACCTGATTTTCCTAGAATTCACAGTAGAGACGTTAAGAACAGGGTGCACAGAAAAGGCACTTAAATCACATTTAAATGAAGGAGGCACCGCCTGCCAAAAATACATTTGAAAGTCTTTGGAAATATAATCGTATACATTGCTTTATTATTAGGAGCGCTGATACTGTGTCTAGCACCAGCCTGGATGAAGAATATATGAAGTAGCTCACGTGGAAATTCCGTAAAGACAAAAAAACTTCCTTTGGCCTTGCAAACGGAGCAAGGTAAGCTTTCCAGGAAAACCTGCCGGCGCTATGTTACATATTCCACAGGCTAGGATTGCTTTCAATAGGTATTAAACGTCAGGCAAGTAAGAATATTTATCGCTGAAGCGTGGCGATAACCATCCAGCTTGTTACAAAACTATTACAAACAATCCAGACGCACACATGATCATCTACCAGAACGAATGGCCTCCTCTATCCCCCTGTCATGCCCACTTACTCTTCCCAACGTATTAAGCACGTGTGCGCATCAAATATTCACACAGCATGCCAATTTCTTTCTTTGCTTTCCTGGAGCTTCGAAGTTATTTTCCGGTTCGCAGCTACTGAGTGCAGCGCAGAAACTTCTTGGTTTCTTGTCTGAGTAGCGGTTTGAGCATTCTTGAAATCGTCTTCTCTTCCGACGACTAATACAAAAGAAATTTTTGCATCTTTTTACCGAAGAAGATATTACGCGTATCTGCATGCAATAAAGCTTGTGTGATGTGGACACAAAACACGGGCATGTAAATAAGCTGACGCCTTCAGTATTGTCATTGTTCTTCAGTGTTTCATTTTCACACGTCCTGTTGCTTTCTTATGAAATCGTAACAGAAAGCCCAAGCCACCGTAACACGTGTGTGTATCTTTGTGTAGTTATCAACTGATCAAATTTTCAAATCGGATGTTCAAACGAGAGCAGATGGCTTCAAGGAAACGCTCTAGTTGGGGTTTTAGTTATACCCGCTTATACCATCATGCCGTAGAGCCTACAAAGAGTATCAGTTTGGCAACGAGAGACTAGTCACTGCATTTGACGTCTGTAACGAGCTTAGTGACGTCTGCCTTTCATGCTCCCGAAAATGTCCTCTTTACTTTCGCAACACCGAGTCTTTTAAAAGATCAACAATGGAAGCGTCATTAAATCTTAAATATTCTGCCCGAGATCATTCGCAACAACGGGCTTATTCTTGGCAGCAAATTAGATTTGGTTTTCTTTGCATGCACAGTTATTACTGATGCGCATTCATACTGTAGCTGCCGTGAAAATGGCGTCATCGCGATAGCAACTGGTAAGCATTCGGGCAGGCATCCGTCCTCTCGGGTGTTTACTGAAAGCGTCAAAGATGCGGTCGTTGACGGGACTCATTCGAGTGTATGGCAATGGCAGACGTCCTTAATGGTGGCATCTGAGACGTTCTTTATTATAGCGTCCTACTTCCCTCGCCGTTTTCCTCTCAGTTTTCCAGCTGCAGACGCATGCCTACCTGCTTCATGACCCTGCTAAAGCACGAGACGATTTATAGGGATAGACCGGACAGTTAAAATAGCAGTACCAGTTGTAATGCCTTTGTAAGCGTATTCTGAGCGTGAGTCTGCTTTATTTCACAACAAATGTAGACATGTGCGTCGAAACTTGGCGTGTATAAGGACGCGATAAAATTGCATAACAGCAGCCTGACCGGCCCCGGTGCAGCGGGTCATATCTCAACTACACGCGAGGCACCGTTCTATCACGCCAGCTGCACAGACGGGACCGGCGGTCTTCGGCTAGTGGGTCAAAAATTCACTCAAAAATGGCGCCGCCGGACTCGGCTAGAATGGGACTAGGGGTATTGGGCATACATACTCCGCTATGGAGGCCTCGCGGGCGAAGCTCCGCAGAGTCATTCATCTCTCCCCGTATTCCTCTCCCTCTCCTCAAGAACCCAGTTTCCGGTCGGCATGCAGCGAGGGTCCGTGTCCTCATGGCGGAAGTGAAGCGCCTTCAAGGCTGGCGCACGGACGACGACGCAGAATTACGTAACAGCGCTCACCGCCGGCGGCCGGGAAAGAGGAAATAGATGATGCGCGCGAGAAAAAAAGGCAACGAGAAATGAAACAAGCAGAATACTTACGAAGCAGAAACGTAACAGCAGAGGACAGTTCTAGGACGCAGGGGGTTGGGGGGCGGGGAAGGGGATTGTTGCTACCAAGCATCTGGGTCGTTGCTGCTTGCCGAACGGTATGCCGATGTATGTACACTCCTTTTCGCGAAAGGGTGGATGGCCAGCGACTGCGTTAACGATCGTGCCTTGCTTTCTCCTTCCGAGGGGCCAGCGTCCACTTCCTCCCGCTGTGTTGTTCCGCCTCCTCTCGACTTGTCCTCCTGGCGGAAGGAGAAGCCTCCCTTCCGCCGGAAGCCCTCTTCACGCCGGCAGAGCGGCCGATTAGGTCACACAGCCAGCGTGGCGGCGTGCTGGAGCGACGGTGTTGTTCCTTTGCGCGCCGGTGCGCCAACACGCTCCACCGACCAGGTGTGCGCCAGTGGACTGCAAGATGTACGCGACGGCTACTTCGGCGCCTGTGGCTTCTGAGCGCGGTTCCACCGTCACACGTCTCATCCCATTTTCGGACAGTTGTCCTACAACGTTGCGGCATTAAAAGCCAAGAGGCACCAGCAAGCATGAGCTGCGCCTTTCTTGAAACCCAAGATGTGGCCTTACCTTGTCCTTCTTCGACGCTTTCCACGTCCGTGGCATACCCTCCTGGTCCGCGACGCTGCTGACAACGACGGTTCTGTCTTGTCGCTTTGATACGCATGGATGGCCGACATTTGTGCGGATTTTCTAGCCGCCTCTCCACTTTGTGCTCCCGACGGAGGCGTCCTGTTGCCAAGAGGAAAATGACACGATAGCCAAGAACGCGGCTGAGGAATGAGCTTTACCTTCAACGTAAGTAAGAGAAGGCTTTGCCTTTCTAGAGGCTGGTGCCGCGCGTTCCCAGAGCTTACTGCGAGCTGCTCTGCCCTTGCATAATTTAACCGCGAGCAGTTTGACTTTTGCTTGGTTAATAGGTTGTATAAACAGCCTTTTTACTCATTTTCATATACTTCGGAATCTGCGCGTGGAACTTGCTGGAAGTGTCGCCCATCTGGTGAGGTTTTCCTATACGGACTGCCTTCTCATCACGTACGCTAGATTATAGAAACGTAGCGAAAACTTACGGATAGAACTCAGAATAGCACTGTTACCAGCTGAACTATCTTTATCGTTATTTCATGAAAACCATCCGCATATAGGGTCTCGCCGCCATTGGCCAGTGACGTTTCTTAAAATATAACGGTGCCTAGTCGCTCGCACTGATTCCGTCTTCCTACTCCGCCGGTTTATGTTTCGGCATGCTGCTACTATTTTTCGTCCGTGCACAAACAGTCCTAAAACGTCATAATGGGCGTGCAGCAGTGTTTCTCAATCGCGTTCTAAATTCATTAGCGTTGCACTTTCTTTTTTTCCGAAACATCAAGCAGCTCTTGTCCGGAGAACGATTTAGGAGAATGGATGTTACATTTTTCATTTCCATTGTGTTTTGAATTTGGCAAAACACCGGAATGTGTCTTTTTGCGTCAGAATTATTTCTAGACATCGGGAGACGCAACTCGCGCAGAAGCAACTTCGAAGCTCTCGCGGCATCTCGTGTGACTTCTGAAACCTTCGCTTCAACTCTCGCGAAAAAGAGAGTGGGGGAGGGGGAGGGCAGCTTGGTGAATAATCTTGCTGCACTTCCCACTTGTAGTGGGGCGGAGGGAGTTACGAAAAAAAATTGCTAGACGAAGTTGTAAAACCAGACTCGAGCACTGCATGTGTTTTTTTTTTCTGTTCGTCTTGCTCTTCCTTCTCCTATACTCGTGTTTGTCTTCAATGAGTCGCACATGCTCTTTGTGAAACAGTGTTGATACCCAGAAGCCACTTTAGTGCCTTTTTTTGGCTGTGCAATACTTATGAAATATCTACCGCATTTTAGTGAAACCTTCGCAGAGTGTGTAAAATAGTCGCAAATATTGAGGGAGATAATACGCGGCATCTTCCCGGTCATTGGCCTATCACACCCTCGTTGATGACATCGTGCTGGTTTTAGAATAGCAGGAAGGTAATCTTACACCATTGTGCGCCTGCAAATAGTAACGGTTGGTTTGCGTCTTCATTTGTTCCGTCCTTATCTTCTCTGTTATTAATTGTTATTACGACGGTAACAGCCAGCATAGTAGGCGCTCGCCCATATTCATACAGGTTTCTCATCAGGTTTGCTTGAATAAAATACGCCTTCTACTACACGCCTAGAATAGGACCTAGAATAGGAACACGACCAGTTTTTGTTTCTTTTCCTGTCATATGACGCAGCGCGCTTTGCATGTGAAGGGATGAGGCGAAGAGATGGCCAATCTGTGTGATGTGTACTCGGCACCATCTGTGCGAAGCGAACATTCAAATGAAGGGCCAAGACTTCCAGATACGCCCACCTTCACTCTTTCCCAACTTCTATCCTGATACACGCCTATCAGAGTGCGGGGGAGCAATACGTATAGAACAGCGCAGCTTAAAATGTAGGCCCGACTATTTAGAGCCGCTGCCTGCCGCCTACATATCGGGCAACATCAGTGGGGAGCTATAGTTACTTTTCTGTCTTCCTTTCCTTCCTTTGGGGGAGGCGTAGACACATTGAAATTCTCTTCCGTGCGTTACACTGAGGTGCACTGCCTGCCCTTTTCGCATACCGTTCGTGCTGCGCTTCTGCCAAAGTAAAATGCCCCTCTATGGTTTCATCCCGGAAGCTTATGGAGTAGCCGCAACTATTGCTTCAAGAAAGCAAAAAGGAAAGTTGACTCTCTAAACTGCGGAGCAGTGATAAATGGTTACTGCAAAGAACGGGGTTAAGGAGTTCGCAGAGCAGATGGAAGGTTTCTTTATATAGAGAACGGTCTACCAACGCGCAAGGCAAGGTATAGACTCTTGAAAATAATAAAACTAGGAGACAATCAGAATAATCCCTTTGCGCTTTCGCCCATTGTTGGTGCCAGTAATTAGCAGTCTCGTTATAGTTACTACCTCACCAGGCTCACACGCCGGCGTTGAGTGCGCGAGTCCTGCTGCGGCGTTTCTGGCAAAGCGGTGCTCAGAACCTTGCCGAGCCGTTGACCCGGCCTTTCTTGGTGACTCCGGAAAGCCGCTGAAAAAGCCGAGCTATTTATGACTGGGCCTGGCCCGTCTGCCAAAATACGCAGGCGCGGGTAACTTACAAAAATTTGTTTATACTGTCTATAGACTGTCCACAGACTTCTGTCTATAAAGTCTATACACTCTCTACAGACAAACCCTAGAGAGCAGTCTATAGGCAATACAAATTCTATAGACCATCTATAGACAATCTGTAGATTTATTGCCATACACTTTTGTAGACTTTTGTCTATAGACAGTCTATAGACTATGAATAGAGAAAGAATATCTATAGGAAGGCAATATAGTCTATAAGAAGTCTGTAGACTGTCTACAGACCATTGTTGTAAGGGGTGGACGCTTATTGCGCGCCAATTAATCTTACGAACGTGTTGGATTGAGAAAGACATCACCACCGGTCGTCCGTCGCCTCGCTCCTTTCTTTTTCGCAGATGTGTACCTTTCTTTCTGCAGGGAAGTTGAAACGTGGAGCTGCGCGAAATTCCTGTCATCTATTTCGCTTAAACTCGGTTCATTTCTAGTGCGATGCAACATTCGGTTTGAGTTGTTTGGTGCATAAAAATGCTGGACTGTGTTGCGCTGGCTACGTGGTTCAGCTTTCAGGGTTCGCTGAACGAGTTATAATATGCCGCAAACCTGTACTTGTAGTTAAAGCGTATGCTCTTCGGTCGTATAAGTACTGGGGCAAGTAGTTCAAGGAACGGTACCATAGAAAAACGAATTTAGCTCTAGAAGCAATCGCTTAAATTAAGACAAACTTATTAGAGGGTCGTGGAAGAATGAACTGAAACTCAGGTGGTGAAATTTGTACGCATTGAATCTGGATGAAAACACTTGTATAAATATTGCGAGCGACAGTAGATAATTCTTATGCTGCGCGGTGTGAGCTGAGGCGGACTACAGCAAGCAATTGTTAGTTAAACGGAAATATATCATATATATATATAGGGATTATCAGTTTCAATACTGCTTCCGGCATGGGTCGGCATTTGTAACGCGCAGCATTAAGAAAGGTCTGAGGGACGTCTGTGCACGCTTACTCCAGCCAGAGCCCGCGTCGGGCTTCGTACAAGGGTCAACCTTCGAATTGTCTGGTAACGATGACGCGCCCGATCCGGCTGTGACCCAGAAGTGCTCGAATACTAACGTACTAACGGGCCACCCTGCGCATTGTGGCCGGCATCGACATCCGTAAGTCGCCGGTGCTCTGCACAGTGGACTTGGTGCCGAACACTCTCGGCCCATTTTACTACATGGAGCTCCATCATGCGACCTGGCTCCAGCGGGCGTTGTAGTGGCCAGGGAACGTTCTAAAACAGGCTCGCGTTAGTATGTATGATCGGAGCGAGTGCTTCATATTGCGTCCGCATCTATAGCCTTCTCAGATGCCGAAGCCTTCGCTTCGCAACGTAGTAAGTTTACATTCTCTCTTCATGGCATACAGAGTAAGAGGTAAGACGGGAAAAGCAGGCAAAACAAAAAAAATAGACGCTAAGAAAGGGCTCTTATTTATTTCGGGGCTGGTTACAAACACTACACATTTACTCGGCCCGGCGCGTCAACGACCTGAGCAGCGCTTTAAAAACAGGGTAACCACTCCGCAGCGGAGTCCGCTAGGCTTCCCGCTCTCTTCCCCCCTCCTCACGTGACCAAAAAGCGGCGAACGCGGAACCCCGGGTGAGGTATTGGCGGAGTTCCGTGCAGTACGTGGCAATCAAGGGGAGCATAATTAGCCGCACTATGCTCCGCGCGTAGCGAGGCGGTCCGTCGCCGGCACCTATAAAGAAACGGCAATCAGCGTATGCTAATTTAGACTGGTGAAAGGGGATGTCCGAGTTAGCTTGATGAAAGAGGAGAGGTGCGCACAGCTCGGAGAAGAGGTTAAACGAGCGGCGCGATGTGATACAGTTATCGAACGGGTTCTGCTCCCTCCTTCTCCTTATCTTCCGAGTCGACGAGTGGCGGTCCAGCGTCTCCGGCACACTGCACAGAACAGCTATAGACACGCGGGGGCGAACGCGGTAGAGAAAGGGCCGGGGCGTGCGCCCTTCCTTGTTTTTGTTGTGAACATAGCGAGAGCGCCGCTGCGCGGCACTGACACAGCCGCAGCAGCAAGGGCAGGCGGCCACGTGGACTGCTCGGGCTCTTTCTACGGGACGCGGATGTTTATGAGGAAGCAGTGCGCCCCGGTCCGATCCGATCCTGGTCCCTTCAGAGAGATCGTTATCGCCGCAATGCACGCTGTGCAGAGCATCCCGCCGGGGTTTCCTGCATGCAAAGCAGCCGCGTTGAAGAAAAGATTACGCAGAAAAGTAGCAAAAGAACGTCTTGTTCTAAAGAGCAACACAATTCCAGCGGTTGTAGTTAGGCGCTCACTTCGCCGGATTTCGGCTCGCGTATGGGAGAGGGAAAAAAGAGGATGAAAAGTGGGGAAGGAACTGACTGTGCGCTTCAAGCCGAGTCGGTCAGCCACTGAACATGTGGTTGTGGCAACCTTGAGAGGAGGGGCGAGTGTGGCAACACTGTACGGAATGGTGGCGTGGTCTTGTCGGGCTTGGCTATGCATGGTGAACCCGTGCTATAACACCCTAGGGCCCACTGGGCTGCTTAAAAAACAAAACGAACACAACAAGCATCAAAAGATTTGCTCCGATGCGTGAAGAGAGTTAAGGATACTGAGATTGAGGTTCGATTCTTGAGATTTAGAGGAAACTTGATACCGGAAGGAACACAGCACATGTCCACAGTTGCTATCCTCTTTCCTTTTTCTTTTCTTTTTTGAAGCCACGGGAAGATGGAGAGGGCGCATGCGCGAGGACTTCGGTTAACGAAAGGGGCGCTCAGCGTGAGCGTGGTGATATAGCATCAGTAGCGGACTGCTTTGAGGTGACATTGTCAGACGCCGCTGACGCTAATCTTACGCAATACCGATAACGTCTTACTTTTTCTAAACTTTTTCTGCGTGGTCTTGTCGGTTTACACCCCTTTCGCGGTGGTAAAGAAAACATGCCCTGTTTCTTCGTCGTACACAGCTATACATTAAACTGAACCGGCGACATTTCACCCGCTGAAGAGGGGCGCTGTGCTTCGGTGTGCTGACACTGCCTCATCGAACGGCCACTAACGAGGCAGTAGTGCTTTTGATCAGGTCAGTTAGGAGTCTGTTATATATAAATTAATGCAACCAAACGCAACATTACGCTACAACAGCGAAAAAACTTCCAGACCACTAATTTCTCGCGTCATGGCAAGGCTATCTAGTTGACCGCCGACACAAAAATTTATTTAAACAGTCTATAGACGGACCATAAACTTCTGTCTATAAAGTCCATAGACTCTCCATCGACAAAGCGTAGAGAACAGTCTATAGGCAATACAAAACTTAAGGACAGTCTATAGACAAGCTATAGATTTATGGCCATACACTTTTAGTGTACTTTCGTCTATAGACAGTGAATAGGCAAAAAGAAGCATATATAGGAATGCAATAGAGTTTATAAGAAGTCTATGGACTGTCTATAGGCTATTTTTATCAGGGCGGTTCCGCGAGCATCTCTAGCGTCACACCTGTATGTCCTAATAAAGCTACCCTGGTGTTGTTGTTATATACCTAAGGGGTTGCCCAGGCATGCAGATGCGTGGGATAATACGGGAAAAAAAAGACAAATAGATGAATTCAGCACCGATGCGCGAACACATTGGTGAATATCTCAGTGAGGACTTCGGCTCCAGCAGATGCCTTCTGTGTTATGTCTGTGCCGTCAAAACCACGGCGATTCGTTAGGCTTCGAAGTTTTGAAAACCGCGAAGCGATTTTGAAGACCGGGTCAACTTTCAATCACTTCTGAAGAGCGAAATTCGGCAAAGAAAAAGCGTGCATCATAGTTTCTTCCCTACAAACGTGACAGGCACTACTTGTGCGCTGACGGACTTGGATCTCAACTCTCAAGCGAACGGCCTTGACTACGCAACTCGCTGTCATATGTTTCTTGAACTTGTGGCTGATGAGTTCTGCAGCGGCCTTTTTGCACAGCCATGCACATGCCGGACAAGTAGGCACAAAACCTTCCATGTGCTTTGGCCTGTGGCTCAAAAGCGAATCGTATAGGACTTTAACTCCGGGATACAATGCAAACAAACAGAGCAACGCTTGGTTGAGATTCTGCGGTGTAAGTTGACATTTCGACGACAACATCGTAAGAGGGTAAGCTTGCGTTGCTTCTCGAGCGGAACTCTCGACCTAGAGGGACCCAAGACAAAGACGTCCGCGCTACGCGTACTATATCCCTGAAAGCGGCGCGGCAACGATGGGTTACATCAGCGAAGCAAGCCCCCAGACTTCGCCGCGCGCTGCCCAGACAGCCGAGATGATTGTGACCGCACGATTGCGGTATTCCCTGGCATTTCCCGCTCCATGAATGAATGCATTCGAGCGCGACCCGCATTTTCCCATTAGTTGCGTCCGCTATAGAGGGGCTGCGGGGACCGTCTTATACATGTATGCACTCGGGGAAAAAGCCAAGGCTATGCGTAGCCGCCGGCTTAGAGCCGCGAACGGAGGCCTAGGCCGGTAGTACTTGAAGGAAGGAATAGAAGACAGAGGGAAGACAAGCAACTATAGAAGAAAAACAACCGCAGAACCCCCGACGCTTGCTGAAGCGGGAAAAGCGGAGCCACCTGAGACATAAAGAGGGGAAGGGGAAAAGGGTCGCTTAGTGCGGCAATAACGCGGAAGGGCCAACCGCGGAACTTGAGCCGCGCAGCGGAGATCGCCATCGCCGTTCCGCAAAGGCTCTTGCTGTGCGCCGGTAGGCTTAGGAGCTGCATGCAGGAGCGACGCAGGCTTCGGCTAAGCAGTCTTTGGGAAGCTTGTCGATGACGTCACGGGGGCCTTCCAAGGGCAAGGTTCATTTCTTTTCCCAGCGAACGATACATCCGCCGATTGTTTTTGTTGGGCTTATATTTGTTTTGATTTCTCTTTGCGTATACAGCACGAAGGTATTGGGGAGTGTTTCAAGACGTCCTTAGTCGGACTAAAACGTATTATTGCTTGTTGCAAATAATAATGACTCGTGCAGTGAGCAGACAATGGATAGGGGATGTGGGGATCGCTGATGTGTACTTGAAAGAAGGGGACAGTCGTTGATACCGAGGGAAATATGGAGGTGCAATTTCTTTTTTTAATTACGAAACTTAATTGCCACTCAAACAAGCAACACAGCAAAAAAAAATCTCTAATATTTTCTTACTTTCGTTAGCTGGCTTTTTCATACAATGACTATTTCAAAAAATTCTTGGTTCAGCTAAGGAGATATGAGAGAACAGTGGAGCATATGTTGTCCATGTTGGCTTTCTGCCCCTCGTGTCTTACTTTCTACGCCACGGCCCCTGTGCAATGCATATACACTGCATCCTCCCATCATTACCCACGAGAGTGCCTGTTTCCTTTGAGGCCTGCTTGCGTCATTAAACTGCAGCGAGTACATTGTCGCGAGCGGCCTCTTTCCTGCCCGCCAGGACAGCATTCTCGTTGGCCTGTCGGTCAACGTGTAAGTAATCGGTTACGACAAACTAGGACGTTAAATGTTGTCGCTGTTGACCCTGGATAAAGTTCCCATACGCATGGATAATCTAAAAGCACACCTTCTTGGTGCTGCACTTGCTAAACTATAATCAGGCTTTTTCGCAGTGCCTTGCAAAGTTCTTAATTATAATAGACCAACACTGGAAAATAGCTCCGTGCCTCATCTAGAAAATGGAGGTAAATTTGTAAAGAAAAAACTAGGGAAAAAATTGATGTGTTTTCAAAGAAGTCTTATCATCAGATCTAGTTTGAGTAGAGTATTGAGCTATAGGTGGTGATCTGCAGTCCGGCCAGGATGACATAGGCTTCGAATATGCTTGCCTATGGCCATCTTGGCGTCGTGTCGCCAGAACACCACCAGACCAGCCCAAGCCGGTCCTCAACATCCCACTGGTCCTCTGTCATAACCGGGCTACAAAAAGGAATCATAATGTCACACAAAGAAAATTCAATTGGCCAGGTAGTTCAAACTTTCCAGCTGCGGCTCGTACTGTCTTCGTGAATGACTTCCCGCTAGCCGTTCGATTTTCAAAGGTCCCAATGCACGCGGAAGACGATGCTCTTTTATTCGCAGCGGAATCGCTCTCGGGCCTAAAAAATATGATAACATCTGAACTGTCTAATATTTCCGCAGGGTTTTCTGCTAATAAATTAACAATAAATGTAGATAAAACTAAATATGTAGTATTCCACTCTAGGAGAAGAAACATTGGCAATGATACGATTCACATATCGCTAAACAACTGTAGGATTCAGGAGGTGCCTTCTTACAAATACCTCGGCGTCATCTTTGACCAACATCTGCATTGGCAAGAACACATAGAAAAGCGGTGTAAAAGTCACCCTTCAGCTGCTTCAAACTGAAGGCAACGCAGTATATTCCGAACAATGTACTCCGTTCCTTGTATTTTTCGCAGTTTTACTGTAACATAAGTTACTGCTACGAATCTTGGGGCCAAACATACAGAACATATTCAGTCCCTATGCAGAGACCACAGGAGAGAGCACTGCGGGTAATAGGCTATGCGTCTTTAACTAAAAGCTACAATTCTCTATATAAGAAGCACCGTGTACTGTCATTTGAATTCATGCTTAATTACAAACAGTGTGTAATGGCAAATAATACGATTAATACTAATACGCCTCTACCTCTCAGTGTCCTCTTACTTCAATTTCCCTGCCTGTAGCAACGTATATGGAGAACGCTTAGTTCAATTTTTCGGCGCAAAAGTTTGGAACACAGTGCCTATTAGTGTGAAGTTTTCAAATAACTTTAAGCTCTGCTGCAAGTTTTTCTTCATTAGCGACCAGTAAAGGCCTTGACCCCACCCATCTTTTTTATATGGTTTGTTGACATTTGTTAACTTTTCTTTTCTGCTGCTTATATTTCTGCGGTTTCTTTTTCCTCATTGCTTGGCTATGAATTGTTGCTTGAAGTGTGTATTTTGTACCGAGCGTTTTTTATTCCTGTTTGTTTCTTTTTATTTTTTGGCTAATTACGGCTGTCTGGTTTACTAGCAACACTGCTAGCGGTTCAGTTTTTTTTTTATGTACTGCCTTGTGCGTTTTAAAATAAAGAATTCTTTGACTTTGACTTTACAGTCATATAAAGCCGTCGCATCACAGCACGCAAGTTGAAGAATACACGTTAGACTTTCCACTTTCCATCTTTCGACCATTTCTTTTTAAGCCAGTGCACAACTGGTCGCCTTTCCGTGCTCTTCCAAAGGCGTCTCAAGAGTCTGGCCCCTGATGTCCACTTTCTGATGGATGGTAATGTGCATGTTGCATCCTGCAGTTGTAAACCATGATTATACGACAACACTTAGGTTCTGGTATACCTTCCAGGAATTTCGGCTCAGGCACTTGGGAAGGACAACAGGCTCTTTTATGATTCACCATGCGCAGTCATTCCTTTTTGTAAAAAAAAACGTGCATTCTACGATACACGCCTGCAGTGGCCCAAAAGGGCCTAAGCTGAATTTAAGTAAACAAATCAACAATTTATGGATAACTCCATGGAGCAGACATTCAGACACCACTGTTCAAAAGTGTGAATTACGGCTTTCTGCTTTATTGCAGTAATATTAAGTGACCTAGCTCTAGAAACTGCTCTTTCAAAGTGCGTATTGTTTCTGCTGTGCAGAGCATCGAGTTTAATGACTAAAGTCGATGAATTCCACCCAGGACGCAATACAGCCACAATACATTCTACGAAATGCGTACTAGATCTTTTAACAACTGCTTGACCGAAGTGTTGCGTATTTATATTTGGCGCTATAGTTCTGAGATTCCACTGAAAACGGGTTTGTAGCCCAAAAGTGACTTTCATCACGTCGCAGATAGAGAAATTCCTCCTCCACCTTCATGCTTGCACACGCTTTTTTCTTTGCAAAAAGAATATCCTAAACCGAGGCCTCTACCATAACATGCAGCAGATTCGCTCTTACTTCACTAGCTCAAGACAGGAGATCCAACTTCTGAACACACTTGGCAAGTGTTCGCGCAGTATACGTAAAATTCCTCTGTTTATGGGCGGATCTGTTTCTTGGCCAGCTTTGGACGAACTTCGAAAGTAAGTTGTACGGCTTAGACTAAAAACAGCTGAGATCGAAAGAATCAGAAACAGAATACAAAAAAAAAATAGCAGTGCTCTTTTTCGCTTACAACATGCACGCGCCCTGGAAAAGGCGAATGTTTCGATTTCGTCAGTATTTCTAGAAGAGTTTATAAATAACACAACGTGTATGCATTACAAAGTATGGTTCGTTGGCTTGTTGACTGGCGTCGTAGGATAGACTAGACGTCGAAGAGACAAACAAATGATCTTAAATGACATGACAGTAGGTCATTGCCCGTAGTTTCTACTCGCGTTGTGCAGCTTTGTGGGGTGAAATGGAGAAATAATACAAATCATTTGGCCCCATCTAACGCCTCTCTCTCACGCTGCTGCAGTTGTCCGTCCAATCGCACGCTGCTTGTGCGGGCTGGACTGCGAGTGAGAGAGAGAGAGCGAAATAAGACGAAGCGAGCGAAATTATACCCTGTGTGTTCCCAGGCCGTTTACAGTGCAGGCTTCTTCCAGTGACCTGCTTTCTTCACACGACCTAGATGCCCAATAAAGAAGTGTATAACAATGCCTGTGCACGAGGCTCATTCCGGGCGTCTCATTCGTGAGCTTTGTAGGTACTCATCCCGACGAACGTCTCCTACAGTATTTGTGCAATTTTCTTTAAATATTTCCGCCATTTTTTGGTACTGAACAGCAAACCGTAGCTGTCACCGCTATACGGGATATGACGTGATTTTCAGACAAGTTCCACTTTTTTATTCTCGTAAATAGTACGGCAGCTTATTATTTCCTTTCCAAAGTTTGAGCGTCCTACACGCGCATCGTAATCAATAATAAAAAAAAATCAATATTCGAAGCTCCAAAATACTCCCAAAGACTGTGACCACCATATTCAAATGCTCGTGTCACGTCACAAGGACATACACAGCGCCGCGTAGTCTGCTATGCGGACCACGAGGTCAACGGTCATAACTCCTGTCCTTGCGCCACCCGACCCAAGTAGCGGACATGTTACTGCGCTAAAGTGATAACCATAACGTCGGTTTTCGTCAGTCAAGTAAAATATGCTTGAAGCTACGAAGAGTGAAATTGCACGGCTTGGTCCTTCGGAGGCTCCGTAATAGACCAAGTAGCGAGAGTAAGCCCGTTATCTTTGCGTGAACGACAACGCTCAAGTAATCGCAGGAAAAATGGGGGGAGGGGGGGGGTCTTCTTTATTAGGCTTGAATAAAATGCTATAGCATTTGGAAGTTGGCCTACCCCCGAAAATTCTAAAGTATTCCTAAAATTCTGGAATTAGGCCCATTCGAAAATGGATTAAGGTGGATTAGTTGGGATTCTTGGGCGGATTAGTGCGGAGTATGTTGTTGTTCAGGTGGATTAGTGGGTGCATTAAGGTGGGCTAGTGGGGAGTCATGAGTGGATTAATGAGGATTCATGGGAAAGTGTGAGTTAATTATGATGTATTGATGGCTCGAGTTAGTATAAACCCATATGATAATCCAATGGAAGGTAGATGAACACTGTAGTCCTCCGATTTTAAAATTATGCGTTGCTGATTACGTCACTACCCTCTCGGCCAATGAGAGAACTTTGTTACGGAGAAACGACAACCTAAATGCGATGGCATTAACAAGAAGAGGCCAGCAATCACTAATCACACCGCGAGAAAAGAAAACAAAGGTGGTTAGGGTTTAATATAGTTAAACCGAGTAGACGTGCGAAAGCAGGTGTTAATAATAATTGGTACTTGGGGGAAAGGAAATGGCGCAGTATCTGTCTCATATATCGTTGGACACCTGAACCACGCCGTAAGGGAAGGGACAAAGGTGGGAGCGAAAGAAGAAAGGAACAAAGAGGTGCCGTAGTGGAGGGCTCCGGAATAATTTCGACCACCTGGGGATCTTTAACGTGCACTGACATCGCACAGCACACGGGCGCCTTAGCGTTTTTCCTCCATAAAGACGCAGGTCTTAATACTTCAATCGGAGGGGGCACTTAAGCTCCGCCTTGAGGGTATGACGTGACAGATTTAGTGGGTTAATGCCGAAATATGCAGAATTGGTCATTCTCTATACTTAACATTCGCAGATCCCTAGCAGTCCTCATACCGCTATCAGCGCAGTGACGAAGCGGTTAAGTGCCGCGCCACTGCGCTAGCACTGTGCTAGATGTTGCTGCTCCCAAGCAGCCTCTCGCGACCAGCCATTAATTTAATTGCCAGCCGCCAAGACAGGCTGCGATGACGTCACAAAGGTTACGTGGCCTAGGTGGCGCGACGCCCTCCTCTCATTGGCTACAACTGGCGCGAAGCTCCTCCGAACTTACCCCAGTTCGCAGCACAAGGCGAAACAAGATAACAAAATTCTTTCTCGGGATTCGTACGCTTGATCTATAGTGCTTTCGCACCGAAACTGCGCCTCTTTCGCGCTATTTGCTCAGCGTTTCTTCGTGTCGATTGCCTTGCCCAATTGCGTTTATTTTTCTCAAATGTTTCGCCCGAGGCTAATTAGGTGTTTGGCTGACTGGGAGGTGAATTGCGAAGCTGCCTGGCACATTATGTCAGGAAATTTAGCGGTATAGTGCACAGAGTATAGGAAGAATTGCGCGCGCTGCGGAAGTAGGAGCAAAAGCCGGCGATGTGAAGTTATAGCATTCCTGGAGGTTTGAAAGGTTATTGCACTGAACATCGAGATTCATAATATCCGTCGCACCATAAGCTGTCAAGAGCCTCTAGTGTCCGGACTTTAGAAGTGTCTTGCCGCCCATGAAAATTCTGCACCTGATAAACCACAAGACTACTGCAGAGTGCCTTGACATTTAAAGTAATGTAAAAATCTCTTCTGGTCTCATTTGTTCTAAATCGAGCAGGTAATAAAAAAAAACGTGTGATCTATAGTGCCTGCAGCGCTGAGCTATGGCTGGGGAGGCCGTTTGTTCAAATCTGAGCGGCTTAATTTTTCAACACGTATTATACTTCAACTTTTGTTTTCTCAAAGGAAATTTTGGCCTATTATTTTCTTGAGATTTTTTTTCCGGCAGTCCTGTTTTTGGTTCAAGAAATCAATGCTCCGCATTCCAATGCGCCCGGTAGCACTGTTCAGCCATACACTGGGCCCATAATCAGCCGTGACACTGAGACACCGGCTAGCAGTGGCCCTGGATTTTTCATTATGGTTATACCAGCCATGTAGAATGCAAGCTTGTCTAATGCACACATCCGCACAGTTTCTCAAGCATGCATGCAGTGACAACGACATTGCAGTCGACAATCTTCACTGCTTCTTCTGTAACGCAAGAATTCCTCTAGTTCCACCTTGTTGTAATTTGAGACAATTTTAAAGCCCATGGAGCAACTGGCAACAACTTGATAGACGAATACGCAGTGCCTCTGCTATCCTGTTCGCGGCGCACATCGGCGTAGGTTATCACGGAGCATACTGCATTGCATAAGCTGGAGCCCTTGGCGGCAGAAAAGCGACCACACTAATATCATTACACAAGAATAATATACTCCCAAATAGCGGATGTAATAGAGAAGCATGCATCCAGCGATATCTGCCTCTTCGACAAACCCGAACGGGCGCCGAGAACATGTCCCGTGAAAGATCACTAAGCTCGCATACTACGCTGGAGGCTTCCGAAAGCACGCGAGATAATTTTCGTCTCTCTAAACTGAAAAAAAAAAAAACTTTCAAGCGCCCGGCGTCTACGCGCATTTGCACTTCGACACAGCAAACAGCTTGCGGCAGGCGACAGGCGGCGGCTATGTTCTTCTGACGTCAGCGATCGCAGAAAGAAAGAAAAAAAATCCTGTTTTACGCTCTTAATCACCGGGTGAGCTAAAATTTTGTGAAATTGTAAGTTACCGTATCTGGCACAAAGCACAGTAAGACGTTTATGTTCGAAAACTGCGTGTGATAGCTCCATTAAATTACGGGACATATTGTCACAGCTGCTCCCGAGTGAGGACAATTTCTTAGTAGCTCACGCCGATGATCTTGCGGAAAATGTTGTTATCCCCTGAGGAAAACAATAAGGCATTGTCCGAACAGACATCAGGCTGTGTGAAGCTGGAGATAGAGCGGTGCCGCATTGTCATGGGGATCCCTCCGTTCGGGCTCTCTCACTTCGACGATGCGCGCCCACGCCTCTCGTTGAGGCCGACAGGCGATCTTCGCGAATATGCTACAGTAGTACACTTGCACCCATCGGCAAGCACATGATTTCTCGCCTTTTGACGACTGTGGCCATGGCCAACTCCTCAATGTGCCTTCGAAGAATCCGCATGCATCAGGTTCTTCCGAGTTTAAGGATCGGACGACCGGCACAAACTAGTCATAATCCCCTGCATGTGGTTGAACTATGACAAGAACTGCTAGCAACGCGAATCTACAACATTTGTCGAAAAAATACAGCTCGCAGGCTTTGCTTCCGGTCCGTAGAGGGCGGCTCGTCTTGCATCTTCAGCGCTCCAAATCGCCCGAAGTTGGAACTAAAGTCGTCACCCCTCCAAAGCTCATGACGTTAGAGGTGCTGCAAGAGTCTCACAACGGGGCTTAAACGAAAATTCGTTGGACAGTAGATTTTTGACAAAGGGTATAAGTTCTCCGAAGCATGGCTCGTATAGGCACGTAGTCTGTCCTCCACGGTCAACGCATCGTATCAATGGCCGCGAAATACGACCACATCATCGACGCACTGATACCCCTGAGCGCAGCTGTACGACGGGATGTGTCGATCAGTCTCTGCGGCAGTATATATAATCCGTACACCTACTTCAAAGCGTAGGTCCTACGACTGGAGCCCTCCTATAAGGCGTGTTCCCTAGCCCGTAGCGCTCACTGGGGGAGTAAAATCTCGTTTCCAATTCTCATGGCGCCCACTGCTCCTTTCAAAGACATACCCGATATGGACAGAGGGCTCAGTAAGAAGTTGAGCACCGACAGATCCTGGAGTTGACGAATTCCTGCCCGGGGCAAACTCCGCTCCTAGTCTATCCGAGGAGAAAAGGCGGCCCATATATATACTGGCACCACGAGCAGCCGGCGCACCCTGGACATCGAGATGAAACTGTAGTCCCGTCCTCAGTTCTCAAAGACACATTAACGGCCACGTGATCCATCGTTTTTATGAGTTTTCCGGTGGCAGTGAACCGTTCTTAGCCTAACGTACTTGAAACTTAGTGGCGTTGAACGATCCATAGAAAGTCGTCCGCCAGTATTTCTCGTTTCTCTGCACATCCAGCATGACCCGTTAGGCCGGCATGAAGACCAGTTTGAATGAATCTTTGCATCGTGTCAAATGTAACAGAGCCTTCCTCGGTCCCCCTGTCTGATCCATTCCAGGCAGAGTAATGCATGCGTAGCGCAGCGTAGACCTGTACTGCCTGTCCCTTAACAGATTATTCACTCTCGCTCCGTTTAGCAGCCGACAGCGCACAATTTGGCACACAGAGAGGCAAGGAAAATGCCCAGACACAGAAGAAAGCAAAGAAATAAGATTATGGGGCGCACCGATAGGTCTTGGCTTATTAAGACCGAAAGATGCACTGATCAAAAGTCTTTAAGGGAAACCGCTGATCGCGGAAATCTCGGAAGAAATTCTCCTACTCGGAAGCACGCCAGAAAAGATGGCGTTGACTCGGAGCATGACAGCCCTCTGACCAAAAAACGCTGTAAGGCTCTCAGATGCAGAAAAGTAAGCTTGAACGCCCTTCGCGGCGTGCGGAAAAGCTAACATGGCTCACGATTAAGGAATAGGACTGAGTTAAAAGCAAACAAGTCGCTGTCCGAGTGCCCGAAGCGTCCGCGGAGCGGCGTAGTTTAGGACGCAGCGGTCGTTCCTGTTTCTGCACAGCGCGCGCCCGGCCGCCCCGCCAAAAAGCGGACGAGGTGTTCCCCGGCCGACGGGGGAAGATTCAGCGCCGGCGGCCGTTCGCTCCAGCGGAGGGGTAGCCGGAAAAAGGCGCACCACCACCGCCAGCCAACCAACTGCCCTCGAAAACAACGGGGACATAAAACAAGGCCGACCGATTTTCGGCCGTGGCCCCCTTGCCCCAGCTTCCACGGACGGAGCCGGGAGATTACTGGAGCAGCCAGAAAGAAAAGCGCGCGCTCCGGCGACGCCGTCGCCTTCGTAAAGGTCTCGCCTCTCCCGCACGCGCTTCGCTATCGGCCGGGTTAACATGGGGAAGAGCGGAAGCGCAACAAGAAAAACAGCTTTTTTTCTTGCGCGTGTCGGTTCCACCCTATATAGCTGCGCTTGGTCCATGCGGCGACCACATTGCGAGTAGGGGAGGCCGTCGGTGCGGCTTGTGAGACATACCTGCATGCTGGACTTCCCGCAAGATTTGAACGCGTACCGTCAGCCGGCTTCGTGGGACCCGCACATCTCGTGCCGTTTTAATGACGCCGATAGTGATTAGGGCAGCCATTATACTGACTGATGTTCTCAGTGCAATTACCAGTGGTGCTGTGCCGAGATGAGTGACGATTGACAATCGTGTGAGCGTACACGCTTGAACGGTTCTTCGCTCTTCGGAACACTTCCTTCGGGCTTTTTTTTTTTTATCCGTAGTCGCGTACATGTGCTTGAGTAGTATGTTCTCATCTTTTGAGACAGCGAAGTAACGAGACCCCATCGTCTCATGCGTTTTCACAATCGCTGATAGACTATGTATGCATCGGCGTATGTGCCTCACCTGTGCTCCTCTCGTTTGATTTCATATTTTTGTGCTTTTATCGCCTTTTCCTTAGGAAAGGGTTTAACCAAGTCTAGTTAACCCATTGCCTTTACCTTCGTGTCCTTTCTCTCTCTGTCACTATCATGGCCTGGTGACGTCATCCTACCCAAACGAGAGTCGTGTCGTTGCTCGTTGATATGCGCACCTGCTTGGTCCTAATTTCTTCCGGATAACAACAGAGCAATGCCTTCTCGCTTTATGCTGCTTGTGTAGAGTTTCTTAGTTTTCTTTGCAGAAGCAGTTGCGTTGCGCGATCGTCCCGCATCTGCTTGCCAACCTCGCTCGAAGTTTTGCATATATTCGTGCAGTAATGTGGGCTGTCAGAATCTAGGACGGTGTTTGCGGCCTTTCAGCTGTATGTTCTCTGTGCCTGCCGCCATCTTCGGCTTCGACTATACACGTGTGCCCTGCGCGGAACGACCTGAGAACTATGAAAGTGATGCTATGGGTTTGGTTTCTTCCCCCAGCTGGAGGGTATGTTACCCCTATCCTCTGCCCAATTATATTTTGAGTCCGTCTGACATAATGCTTCCATATTGGTCATGTGTTTGCGTATTGCGAAGTACGTATTTGTCGTTCCAGTGAGGTACGCCTTGGTGGTGGGGCCCTACCTTATAAGATGCAGAATTCAATATATAACCCCCCCTTGCCATGCAAGAAACTAGCTGTCATCATAAGAAAAACTTAATCTTTAGTTATTATTTCTCAAACTCAAACATCAGCAAAGGCTTCCACCCAACCCAACGTCGGATGGTATGTAGCACCTATTCCAAATCAGCACGAGTACGCTACAACTTTCCCATTAATGGAAAGCCCGCGTCGGGAGCACCCTCGGAACATTCGTGTGGGTCATCTATCATGACATTATTTTCTTTTTTTTTGTTTTTGCAGCTTCTCAAGTAAAAGACTTGACATCTGGGCCAGTTGGTATACATAGTGTGGTAGTCCAGTCGTCGTTGTGTGCATCCTTCCCTCTTGTTCCTCGTCTTTTGAAAGGTTTTTTGCCTAACTATTTTCTAGTAAAGCTGCCAAAGACTCACAAATAACAACTCTGGACATGCGCAGTCAGAAAAGCGGAATTGTTTAACGGAGAAAGAACGTGACGACTAAGAAGTACCAACCACACGAATAATTACTCATTACCATCACCCCAGGTTGAATCATACGACTACACAGCTTTACCTTTGCGGCAGTATACTGCTGCGCTTGGATGGATTGTAATGACTAATCACTCCATTGATTGAAATGTACTGCACTTTGGGGCATTCATCTGTACATACTGAGCTACGAATTACTGCTAAAACGACTAGCTCTTATTTAAAACGTTAGAATTGGTTCATAAACCTCGAAACACATGCTGGCAATTTCGACCCACAGTCAGCATGAGCATGGCGAGGGGATATAACCAGCCGCTGTGGCCCAGCTGCTGTGACGTTCTGATTCTTTTCGCGAGGTCGTCAATAGAGTATAGCCAGCCGCTACAGTTTCGTATGGACATATATTATATGCAAGAAAAAGAAACAGCATTGCGAGCCCGTTTCGGCACGGGCAATGGTCTAAATCAATCAATCAAGCATTCAATCAATCAAACAAACAATGTTTATTGACAGAAGGTATATAGGTACCGTCGGGGACAAAAGTTACATGCATGTTTTTATACAGATAGGACCCCAGAAATCGAGACGAGTTGTGGAAGGGGTTCTTTGATTACACTTCTTATGTTTCGTCAGTCTGAGCGACATATAACACTAAAAAAACACAGAGATACATAAACATCATTTTCATTGAATGATCAGCAGCGATAAAAGAAAATAGATGCTGGTTACTACAAAAAAAATGTTCTCGAAATCCTCGTTGTACATGCACTATTATATTCTCAGAAGCGCTGCGAGGCAAGCACTGGCAATGAGGCAAGGATAAAAAGTTTATTCGTGCAACCAAGGTCCTCGTGTTCGTGAAGCGACCCCCGGATGCGACGAGTGTGTATGTTGCTACTGCACGCGTGTGACTCGACCGCGTGTCAGTTTCGGCAGCCGCGATCGCCATGTGACTGTTACGTATACACGCAAGAAAACTCTGTTCGCTCTGTGTCTGCAGTCGGATGGTTGTCATCAGAGTTAACAGTTGCTCTCCGCCTGCGTCTTCGTTCTCAACACATGGCGACGATCGATGCTGCCGACAGAGACACGCGGTCGAGTCACGCGCATGCAGTAGTAACATAAACTCTCGTCGCATTAGGTGTTGGCCCCACGAATACGGGATCTTAGTTGCAGGAATAAATTCTCTCTCCTTGCGGCGTTGCCCATGCTGGGCTCGCAACAATTCTGAGAAATGCAATAGCGCATATGCACTCAGGTCTACAACATAGTGCTTCAGGGGGCTTTGAAAGGTAAACATCAGATAATTATTGGAACACGGAAAACATTCTACATATTGCGTTTACGCCTTTGGATTGATGCCATATCAAGCGCCCAGCGCGATGGCGCGAATCATTGGCGTTCGGCTGCTGAGAGCAATGTTGCGGGATCGAATCCCGGTCGTGAAAGCCGTATTTTGATGGAAGGCGAACAGCAAAAATTAGCTGTAGTTTAAACTTTGGTTAACCCTCTTGAGAAGCGAAAGCTTCCTTTGCATGGCTACGTTCGCAAACGCCACACACACTGCCGAACGGATTGTCTGTAAAGCGTCGATGAAATTCCCGGTGGGGCAGTTGCCACCAGCCACGGTGGGCAGACTGTTATGACGTCAGTAGGTCACATGGCCTGCCACGTGACTGCACTGCCACTGCCCTCTTGAAAACCTAGCGTAGTGAAGCTTTCGCTTCAAAAAGCGCCCGAGTGCTGTATGACTTCAGTACGCGTTAAGAACCTCACGTGGAAAAAAGCAATCCAGAGCCTCTTATGGCGTCCCTCACACCTCCCTGTCAGCTTCGGAACGCACAGGACCACATGACAGATATATCAAGCTTATCGCCGATATAACTTCATGAAAACACGAAGTATGCCCATCCCCGCGACACATATGACAAGTACTGTGAAGATGAAATAAAATCATAGAGCACCTGTCCCGAATAATTTCGACAGAGAAACATATTAGGAAAGAAAGGGGGAAGAAGGGCTCACCAATACCATTCACCTCCAGCTCTGCAATACACTTGAGAAACTCTGCCGCCGCACTCCCTGCTCCGTTGGCAACTAACGTGCGCCTTTTAAAAACGTGATGTGATCGCGCACCTCGTAAGCCGCTTGAAAAATCCAGCCACTCTTCTCCCAGTTAACTTTCAAAGTGCCACGTGTCGAACACGAATGTGATGCGTGCCACTGGAGGTTTTAAAAAAAAGAAAAGGAGAGAAAAGGGTGCTGTGTCATCACCGGCGCATTCGGCTGGAAGTCCGCTATACTGACACCAGCAGCTGGTAGTCTAGCGTAAAGAGCCAGGGTTCCTGTGCATGTTGTGCGCGTCCTTTTTGGATTCACGGTGAATTCCCTTCGCAAAGCTTTATCAGTGTTACACGTATGGTCGCTTTGAAAAACTCTCAAGCAACAGAGTTAGCTGCTGGTCAGAGGGGCTGAGCTCTAAAATCCCCCCTGACGCTTCAGACTTCTGATTATTCTCTAGAGGACTAGGAGATGCTGCATGAGCAGCACGGAGCTGCTACAGAAGGTTTAATGAGCTGAAATTAAGTGGAGAAAATGAGCATGAGTAGGAGAAAAGCAAAAAAAAATTGGAGGAGAGACTTAAGCTCCGCCATAAGGGTATGACGCGATAGCGCAATGAGTTAATTCCCATACATACGGAATTTCTCATTCTCTACTTCACATTCATAGATCCCTGAGAGCTCTCGTACCCCTTCGGGTGCAGTGGTGCAGCGGTTAAGCGATGCGCCACTGCCCTGCGATGGCAGGTGCTCCCAGCGTTGGACGTTGTGCGACCCGAGTTGCTCTTCCCGAGCGAACAATCATTAATTTCCACCTGCCACTGTAGACAGTTTACTCACTATCCGCTGGGCAGGTTGTGACGACGCCACAAGGTCACATGACCTATAGATGGCCCAACTGCCTCCTAGGTTGCTCTCTGGGGACCTCCTGCCAGGTGCACGCCCATGATTTTTCGCTCAAAACGCCGACAACACCGACACCGGATTTTATGCGTAACGGGGTCTTTAACGCTATCGCGTCAAAAAAAGACAACTGATGGTCCATTCATCCATCGGAATAGACTCCAACGGTAGAAAAGTGCAGATGACAGTGAGTGAGGTGCGGGGAGAAAATTGGGAAATTTGCCGGGGTAGGCTGATTGGTGGACCGGACCTGCCACGAGACACGTCTAATTAGAGATGAGCGGGAGATACCTTTGTTTTGCAGTGGACGTGGCAGTGACGACGACGGTGATGGCGGCGATACGAGCCGTGCTGCAGTAGCCTGTTGGCTCCAAAGCATTTGGAAAGGACGATAAACCGATGGATAGCAGTGGCCGATAAAAAAGAAAAGAATCCAACGCTTATTTCCGGGAAAATGTGGAACTTGCAAGCAATATCACCTTTCATGGTGTGGCTCAGGCGTCAACGCGGGGACATTAGCAAGGTGACACAACGCCTAGAAGATGAAGGACACCGCCAGCATGTATGCTTCCATGAGTCGTACGAACGAGAAAAAAGACACGTGCAGAGGCGTCAAAGGACACAAGAGCGCTAATCCCCACAAATACGCCGAGGACAATGACACTGCACGGATATTCAGGAAAGAAAACAAAGTTCGTACACGGCACGAGGAAACGCCGCTTAATTCTCTACCACTTGACTGATAGGTGTGCGGGTGTGCGGATGCCTCAGCTCTGCCGAAGGAAGAAACACTGACGACTGGACCGCACTGTACCGTACTGGCATGTAGTGCGCTGGACTTCACTGCACTGCACTGCACTGCGCATTGTTTCCACTCTGCCTGTCTCAGTTCAGTCAGACCACTGGGACCAGTCCGTCCCAGTGGCCTGACTGGACTGAAGACAGCAGGAAAAGTGGAAACAGTAATACACTGCGCTTCACTGAACAGGGACTGACTGGTCCTAGTTGTCTGACTGGACTGAGAAAGGCTAAGTGGAAACTGTACGCCCTAAGTTCTAGGTGTTTTCTCCACTGCCGCAGAGCAGCCTCCTTCAGCATAGAGCTCATTGCCGTTGCATACAAGTCGAAGCGGAGCCTCTGATCATGCAAAGTAGTTCTAAGCTTCGTGCGCGTACCGTTTACGGAACGGATTCCCGATCACGTACTTGCATAAGGCGCACAATACAGCGTTCGGCTAGAGCTCTACAACCGTCAGCAGCGAGTAGTCTGCGCGTCTACACGTTTCAAGAATGCCTGATGTTTCGTCGACAGGCGTGCCGCACCTGTCAAAGCTGAAAGATTGTTTTTAATGTGAGCGAAACAAATAGAAACGGCGTGGTGCAGAGCAGCATCACGTATTTCTTGTATTGAAATCACCAAGCGTTATTTTAAATCTTATGCGATTGTGCGTCGGCTATATGAATCTCATTTTTGTGGCTAGTGTGCAATTCTTATTTTTATGCCTTCTTTGCTGTTACTGCGATACACTATACATAAGCGATCCATGCCGTTATGCGCCTTAAAATACGGGCAATACGGAAGATGTTAGGCTGAGTGCCTTAGCGAGCACATATTGTGAATGCGATATCACTGTGCTTATCTCGGAGGAATGCCTCAAGAGACGTGCGCTCGTACCACGAGGCTACTGCAGCACTCATCACTGAGCATGAATAATAATTTTCAGGCACGGGCTCATTCTTTTATACGATTCCTTCCCTATCGCCAACTCCCGAGGTTCATAAAACATCCACGCTAACAAACCACGCCTGCGGTACCCGAGTCACGCTCTACTTGTCGTGGGACTGAATTTTGTCGCTTATCTCTTGAGAAGTGATCAGACTGAAGAGGTAATTGCCGTTTAATAGTTAAAGGCTTCAGCACTTGTCCCAGCTGGCGCCTATGTGCCTATCCATGAACATGTTGCTTCCTCATGATCATCATTCTAATCATCATCAGCGTGACTACGCCCACTGCAGGACAAACGCCTCTCGTATACCCCTCCAATTAGCCCGGTCCTGTGTCAGCTGCGGACATCTCACGCTTGTGTGTGTGCCCATATCCAACATTTTGGAATCTCCAATTAAATAAGAGCCTATCAGAGTATTTGCTTCGCGATAGTTTCAGCACTCCGAAAATGCGGTACTTTTCAGACCACCAAGGAGCGGAATGCTGTCACCTTTTCCCGCTAGAATGAGGCAATAGTACGCAAGTGTGCTGCCTATATACGGGATGTAAATGGGAAAAAAAAGACAACACGGGCCCGCTAATGGTAGAGATGATTGCACAAAGCAGCTGTCGAAATACACCACAGCGAACTAAAATGGGAACGATGAATTAAACTGCGTTCCCCTCATGCAATTCAAGCAATGTTTGAAGAAGTACCTGTAGCACCTTAGAATGTAGCAACCACTTCCTCTCTTCCCTCGCGAACTCTAGCCCCCCCCTTCCAAAAAAAAAAGAAATATAAAAAGTCATTTGAAGCAGCGCTCAGTGTTCAAGCGATCTAAGAAAATTTTCATCTCTTACATGCCACCCGACAGAATTAAGCCACAACCTGCGTAAGATGGCATTTCTTTCCATGCAAACACTCTGTGTTCTTCGAGATACTTATTTTGCTTCCTCTCCTGCTTGTTTCTTGCCGCAAGCAATGTAAGAGACGTCCAAAACTTCGTTGCGTGCGCGGCTACTCAGCCTTCAGCTGGCTTCCTTGCTAGTTTAGGCCAAATCTTTGGAAATTGCAGCCCTCGTGGTAGTATACTTAATGCACACAAGTCATCCAATCTCAGCTCTGCACGGCTGTAACGAATAAGTATTCGAACAAAACCGCAGCAACAGTGTAGACATGTTTTCTTTTCTAAAGGAACCCCGTAGACTGCGAAGGCGTGCCATATAGGTGAGCAGTGCGGATTATTTTTGATCAGTTGGGTTTCCTATACCAAGCACCGAAATCAAAGTACTCCGGCAACTTTGCATTTCCCCTTTGTCGAAGCACGGACGCCGCGGCTGCGATCGCACACGTAAATTCATGCCCATTTTCTGAGAACCACTGGGACCCCGGTACGGGTGTTAAGCCAGCAACACAAAGAAATTTCTGTGCCACTTCACCCTGGCGTTTAGGCTTCCCCGCAGCTCAGCGACCGGTGAACCGCTGCTGCTTGTTGCGCCGATAAACTTGTCGAGTCGCTGCGGAAAGTGTTAAGATATCCATCTTTGACGTCCAGAGGCAGCGCAATGATCATCCATCGTCCCACATTTGTAGCCTTTCAGCTCCTTGAAGTCATTTGTCGGTACGCATCATGCACTGAATCCATCAACCTATACGGCGTCTCGAGGTGCACACAGCTTCAACGTGGCTGTTTATTTACGCGAATCACTACGGGTCGTCCATGTTGATGAGATTATTTCAAGATTATAAGCCCGTTTCTGTTGATCGTGTGGACATGACCGTCAATGCTAGTACGACCTGAAGTGAGATTTACGTCTACAGTTAACGACGGCATTGAGGTTGCATCGTGTACGAAAAACAGAAGATGCTTAGCGCACTTCATGACGGATGAGCGGCATCGACTGATAAGGCATCGTTAACACAGGAACGTTTACCTTATTTATTTACCTGATCTTATGAGCGCCGCTGCCAGTGCAATTCTTTCGCTTGCCGCAATAAACAGTAATGAAGTCTGGTTGAGAAGAAACGCACGAATGAGTCGGACACTACACGTGCCGTGCTTTCTCCAGTTTTAGCTTCCTAATTTGCTTTCTACACCGCGCCTGTGTTGTCTTCCAATCGCTCTCTCGAGGGACACAAACGACTGCGGAGAGGGCTCTGCGATAGGGGGCGACATTCGTAAGCAGCCTTGCTTTACTGCACGCTTTTACTGCGACCGTGCCGCACACAAAGCTGATGCGGACACAAGACGGAAAGAAGCTGCAACATCGAGTAATTGGAAGCCGAGGAGCATTCCAGGTGCGTATTTTATGGCTGGCACGAATCGTTGAGTGAACGGCATGTGAAATATAAACCTTACGCCGCTACTCCAGCGAGCCGATAGTATCGCTGACGATGAGTTCAGCGCTCTAGTACTAGGTGTTGAGGTGGCCTGCGCAGCGGGTGTAACAGGGGCCACTTGCACAAAACTTTTTAGTCCAGACTTAATCTAGTCTTCATGCTAAATCGTAACTCATTGGAGGCTTAATCTTCCCTAGCCGACAAGTCGCTTGCACGAAAGAAAGTAGACTGGAAGTAGACTAGAATTAAGTTTGGAAAAAGGCTGGAACCCAAGCTGCAGTCGAGCAGTCTAGTCTGAGCGTTGAAGATAGCCGCTGTCTCAGAGGCAAGCAGCGGGGTTATTCTAATCGCGTACGCATCGCCGGTAACAAGACGCGCTGGAAGTGGTCCCACCGGGTCGCATCGCTCTCCCGAACACAAACGCATATGACGTCTCTTGTGAACAACTCGGGAAGGAAATCATTCAAACAGCGAACTCAGTTCTAACGCGAAAGCAAGGTAGTGGGCTCTCGGCACACCGTTATGGGGTTGGAGAGCGTATTTTTGAACTAATGTAGCGCTGTGACTTCTTAGCGGCCACGGCGAGTTCAAGGGCAAAGGAGGCTTTAAAGCGAAAACAGCCTAGGAAGTAACGGCCTCGCCAGTGGTGCGAGCAGCTATTCACCCGCCACATCTAGAACTACTTTTTGCACGTAGCATAAAGTAAACAGGAGCAGCCTGCCCATTCCCTTATTATACGGCAGGGCACAGTCGGTGCCGCCTTTGTAATTTATTCTTTCCATCTTTGTCTCGCCGCTACTTAAGTGCGGTCTTGGCTCACTATGAGAAATGACGCTGCGTAAAAGGCACGAAGTGCGCAGTTCAAGACACTGGGTAAAAACACGTTATGTAATCACTTGGAAGCTGGGCATACTTAAAAGGGACATCAGGGCGCTCTGCGCACTGTAAACAAGAGACATGTCTCGCGGAGTAAAGACATAATACGTTAGGGCGGGTGGCCTCGAAGTGGTCTCGACGGCGGCTTTCGGCTTAACGTTACAGCGTTCGTTGTGTCTGCGGCCTTGGCGCTGGTTACATGCCTCGAAATTTTAATCCCGCCAGCGCGTTCGTCACTCGCGACTCGTAACCATGGCTGAACGAAATGAAAGGGAAAACAAGCGGCTTCTGCGCCTCTCAAGGCGCCGTAAATAGGTCGAGGTGACGGGAGGGTATTTTATGTCTCGCATGCAAGAGAGGAGGAAAAACAGCATTTCATTCACGGATCCCCGTTTTCTACCTTGTTTATTCGTCTGTGTTCATTTTTGTATTTTCTTCTCTGTTTTGTGCCCTCGAATGGCTCGTCTTTCACCTGTCTGTTTCTTCGTTTCTTCATTTTCGCATGGTTAAACGGCCGTGTATAAAGGATGGCCGAGTCGCCGTAGGAACCTGCTGCTGGTACTATTTCCCGACTCGTGAGCTCTCAACTAAGAACACACAACAATCAAGGCATATTGTGAAGTCCGAAGAGCGGTAACTCCACAAGAATATATGACGTAAGGCAAAGCGTAAGCGGTATCAATATGAAGCGCCGTATCTGACCCGAAGCAAGAACAACGGGAACGAATCAAAAGGTTCTTTAATGCTATATATAGCATTAGAAGCCCCATAGGAAAAGGAAAATATGTCGGAAAATGTTGTCGGAAGCTAAATTGGCTAGAGGCAGGTGACGTCACGAGAGACGAAATGATGTCACTTCCGGCAAAGGCGTCAGCATTCTTTAATGCTATCGCACTGTCAACGCATAATGTAATTAGGCGTCCCTGTGAATTGTTCACTCTAAGTGACGATCACAGTAAACGGTCACTTACTGCACATCGCACGTGGACGGTATTGCAACTGTATTTTAACAGCGTCACCTTGGTCATGCTCTTACATGCTTTAGTATAGCATCCTGCGCTTTTCATGTACTTCATGCGTTTTCATAATAGCGTCAAGTTTACATGCTTTAGGAGACGTTTTGGAGCTGGTTCTCTGCAAACATCACAAATGATCAAGTGCATCCTATGCTACACAAATTTTTAACAAGGAGAATTGTGCTGGTACACTTTTTTAACATCAACGAGCCTCTAAATCTATTCCACCAACTCGTTTTCTTGAATATAAAGTTTCGTTCAGATACGACTACGCATTTCTTCCGAGTTTTCCAAGGAGTCCTACACATGTTTATCCTTTTATCTTTCTTCGCGGCTTCGTAAGAGCGCTTAAGCGACCACCAGGAAGGAATACGAAGCAGCGAGGCGGATCTGGAAGCCACATTTGAAACAATGAGAAGCGCGAAAACATGCAGAAAATGAAAAGGGAATGGAATCTAAATGTCCTTCGGCTACATCTTCCGCACGATGTCGCACGATACGGTGAGTGTGGGCTTTCCGGAAAACAGAAGAAAAAAAAAAAGAAGCGAAATGTCGCACCTGTTGCTGCACCGAACGAAATTTGCACGCGGCGCCTAATTTCACAATCGACTGCAGTCTGGGAGTGGAATCAAAATTGCCGCACTTACTGCTGAGTACTTGCGAAGGTCAACCCGGAACCTTTTTCGAACGTTGCATAGAGTTTACAGCGTCGCTAAGTTTCTTCGAAACTTTCATTGGGAGCATGTAAATTTGTCTCCTGTCAGGTTGCCACTAGCGAACTTTGCATGACGGCATATGTGTGCGCCTTGTGTAAAGGCTGAAGAAGGGTGACCGGCATCCTCTGCTAGTTTGTACTTTTCTTTAGGAGTGCCTATTGCTTCAAGGCATGAAAGGGAATCGTTATATCCTCTGATACTTGCTGCGCTCTCTTAAAAGTGCTCGCTTATACACCAAACCGACGCGCATTATATGTAATTAAAACTGATTTCGTGTAATATCTATGTGTGCATCAAAAACATAGTTGATGTAAAGGAAGACCAAACAAAAGTAGTGGCAATAAAACCGGGTAACACTGTCGGCAACCTTTTCGTGATCATACTATTATTTATTTGAGCTGTTTAGTTCTTTTAATTTTGCTGCCGAACTTGCGATGCTAACTAATAGTAAGGTGACACCATGGATTGCGCTCTGCCAGCATCGTTCCTCCCCCCGCCTAAAAAAAGTGCATCGCTGCAAGTCTGGCCAGAGGCTGCTGCACTGATAGGTACACCTGCATTCGGCCAACTCCTGCAAGGGGACGCCTCGTTTGAGACGGATTCCTTCCTGCCTTTCTTCAGAGCTTCGGTGCGGCCACTGACGCGGACGTTCGCCCCCTCCCCTTATTACCTTCCCACTCTTCCGTCCGGTTTAAGTGCTTCTGCGACGAGCTTTACGAGGCCTCCTCTTTTTCCCGCCCGCTTAGGCTGCCCGCGTAGTGACACAAAACGCGTTCCCCGCATGATCCAGCCCTGAGCCCCCGTCGGGGCTCGAATGGAAAATGCCCAGCCAGAACTGGAAAATTCCTCAATTAGAACCACTTTCCAGTGGAAACTTTTTTCAGGCAGAAAAAAGATGGCACCCCAACTGCAAACGACGGTCCTCGCCCGCTCCATAGATAAAGCCTTCCCCGGTAGAAAAAAAGAAAAGAAAGACAAGCAAAAGCACCCCGGAAGATGGGAGCTGTTTGCAGCTTTTCTCTTATTTTTGTCCATTTTGTGTGTGTGTGTGTGTGTATGTGACAAGAAGACAGCAGACAACGTGTTTGTGTTGGAGCAAGGTTAGCAACCAGCGGTAATCTTCTGGGTAGCACGATTTCCACCCGGACTGTGGGAAGACTTCGCTATCGAGCCGCGGAGCCCCCAGCGACTGCGTTGTCTACTGTTCGGCATGTTAAAGCTCCGACAAGGAAGCCTTTGTACGCATTGTAAAGCTGTTGCCCCTTTCAAGCGGTGCCGAGGGGAAAGTTTTTCTTTTCTGGGTAGAAAATGGGAAACGGGACGCTTTAGGTCTGCACGTGCACACGGCTCGCGTTTGCCCATACCCCTCAAGTAAGGCCCTCACCCAAAGGCCCTTGAGGTATGTGTAAGAAATAAATAAATAAATAAAAACTTTGCCCATGTACACCAACAATGGCACTGAAGCGCTGGGGAACAGTTGACCCCCTCCTCCCCCTTCCCCCTTGTTATTCCTTTTCTGGCCCCTGCCTGTTCCGCACTGACCCCCGCCACCCTTTTACCCCTTCGGCACTGCCGAACCGAAAAGGAATCGTCGTCTTTTTCTCCTGAAGAGGCGCTTGCGCCCACTTTGCAAGTTCCGCTTGCAACCTTTGCAAGCGGCGCCGCTGCAATCGTTGCAACTGTAGTCCTCATAACGTTTGCGACTTCAACACATTCATGGGGTTATTTGAAGGGCAGAAAAAAAAAGAGATGGATATAAATGGAAACCTCATATCAACATCCTCAAAGATTTGCTTGGTATCGGCGCCAACATGCATGCAAGTGTCGACAAATCGTAAATCGTAAAATGTGCAATCTGCGTTTCTAATTTCTAACGTTTATATCCGAGCAGCCACAGTATCCGCGAGTTTAGCTTCGAACCTAAGGGTTTGCGCGAAACTCGGGTTCACGTGCATTTTCCTTTTTTCTGTCCATTCCTTACATGCTCGTGCGCTACTCGTCACGAACGACCTCTCGCTCGCCAATATGTACAACGAGCAGTATTTAAACTAAAGGAGCAAGCAATAAGTTGGTGTGGTTTTTCAGCAGTTCGACGTGTGCCGCCGCGGTGGCTGAGTGGTTATGGCACTCGGCTGCTGGCCCGAAAGACGCGGGTTCGATCCCGGCTGCGGCGTTTCAATTCCTATGGAGGTGAAATTCTAGAGGACCGTGTCCAGTACGGCGTCAGTGCACGTTAAAGAATGCCAGATAGTCGAAATCTCCGGAGCCCTTCACTACGGCGTCCCTCATAGCCCGAGTCGCTTTGGGACGTTAAACCCCATAAACCAAACCAAATCAGTTAGACGTGCGTGAAGGTGGCGGCACCACTTCATTGTGTGATATCGATGCGGCTGCTTTACAGTGACCGACCACAAATGTACGTTACAAAACGTCTGCGTTAGGGACACTTAATTTTTAACTCGGTGCTGTGGGCTCTGTTTCTCCTCCTACAGGGAGCCAGGATACCGGCATGACGAATAATCCGCTTCTCCACGTCAAAAGAGACGTGGGACGAGTCTGAACAAATCCTGAATGCTGCCTTTAACATTGGTTGGGACGCGAGCGACGAACGCATATCACGAGCCCATAGACTAGACCGTTTTGTCCCAGACAAATGTCGACCTATTTATTATATCGTTAAATTTGTGAACTTCAATCTCGGAATTTTTCTTCCCTATTAATAAAACGAATGTCTAATAAGGGAGTAATTACTCACTGGCGTCCATCCAAGCGCAACCATGCGGCTGCAAAGGAAAGCTATACAGCTTCCACGGAAACTTCGTAGTTAAAAAAAAATTAATCCTGGTTCGGGGCTCGGTTCGGGGCTCGAACCTGGGACCCCAGCTTCCACGGAGCACTTGCTCTACCCACTCAGCTCCGCGGCACGGCTAGCATATATGGCAGCGCGAGAGCGAACTGATCAATAACTAGAAGTAGGAATAATGTTTTCATTTCAAGTCCCGGGTTCTAACCACAGACCAGGACGACATTGTCTTCAACTACGAAGTTTCTTTGAAAAATGTTAAGCTTTTCTTTGCAACCGTATGCCTGCCGTTGAGTGGATGCAAATGAGTAATTACTCTTCTATTGCTAACCTACTCCACATCTAGGGATGCCCTTAGGACATTTAACTAGTACAAATGTGCTTTTAATTCTTTCTCACTGAAAACCAGCACAGAGTAGAACCACCTTCCGACATACCGAAGACGTCCATCACCACGCAAGTCAGCGGACAAGCATATGGATCAATCATGATTTCCTTTTTGCCTTTGCTTTTCTGCAATGTATAGATTTTTGTTTTTCCTCCCAACCCTTTTAAAACGCCCTATGGGCCCTGAGGGCATTGTAATAAATGTAATATCAATAATGAAATAATCAGTAAAAACACAATTAACTGTTTTTTTTCAATGAGCTTCAGCAGCATGTTACTGCTGCCATAACTGACAACACTCAGTTTCTTTTCGTTACCTTTTGAGGCAGGCAAGCTTTCTCGAACAACCATGTATATCCCACACTAATGGACGGACTCACATCGGGACCACATTATATTTGCACCTGAGAGCCTTACCTACCGTGGTCGGCAAGCTACGCCTGACGTCGGGCGTTTTCAGTTGCGGCTGCAACACGTGGCCAAGTGTACGATTCACTTTCAGGACAATCTGATCCTGTCTGTGAACCTCCCACTAAGCCTCGATTTTATCCATTTCATTTCATGCTCCTTTGTACCAGACAACTACCTTTCTATGTACGCACGAAAGTAGGCAAATTTGTGATGTCGTCGCAGACAATCGCACGAGACATTCGACGGTCTTGAGTTCGGTTCCCACCGATGGATGCTCTTTTTTCGCCGATTTTTTCTTTCAAGATATCTACTTGCTAGGTCGTTCCTCAACTAAGTTTCTTCTGTGAATAAAAGGGGGGAAAATGGCCATGCTTTTATTTCTCTCCCAGGGAACAACACATGCGGACAAAATTAAGCACAACCAATAGCATATAAAACAATATTAAAAAGGTACCGCTAGGCCAAGCCTTTGATAATCCACTGGCGGTGCATTCGTCAGCTATGCAGCGTCAGCTCTACGGAGGGGTTAGACTGGAAAGCGCAGACGGGCGCCCTCCTGTCTACAGTTGAAGAAAGGCGCGACAGGGAGACGTGCCTGTTCTAGCCGAAACGTCGGGGAGCAAAGGTCGCTGACCTCTCCCCTCTGCGCTAACCTCTCCTCACCCTCACTACCATCGTATTTAGGCCGCAGCATACTTCAGCGTGGTCCCATAGGCCGGTTAAACGACAATGTAAGTTTGAGCTGGAGGGGTGTAACTAGGCAACCCATTGTCGTGGAACGCGAAGCACGGAATTCCGAGAACGAAAGAAAAAAAAAAGAGCCACCGCTCTCCTAGCATCCCGCGGGAAACAGTGAGCCCGAAACTTGGAGGCATTTCAACGGTTACTAGGAGAGAAGGGGTCATTGCCCCTAAGTAGCACCACTGCTGCACAGCTATTGCAATTGCCTTTGTGGGCGGCCTATGAATGCTTGCTTCCGACAGGTAAAAAAGAATAGGTAAAGCGTTACTTGTAAGTGACATTAATCATTCGCATTTTGAAACATCCTGATGCGAGTTTTAAAAGCTGGGAAGAATGCAGTTAGGAAGAACGAAGCAACGTAATAGTACAATTGGGAGGCAGCACAATGGCCAGTGGCCCGGCCTGTGCGACAACGATGTCATACACCTTCCGAACCGCCCAATCTGTAAAAATTGCCGGCTGCGCCCGGCGCTGCCTATCGAGCAGGCATGGGCAGTATTGAAGGTACATATATCTCGATACGGCTTTTTGTTACATTTTTGTATATCGGTAGGAAAGTATCGGTATCGAAAACAGATTTTTAACGTGCACTGACATCGCACAGCACACGGGCGCCTTAGCGTTTTGCCTCCATAAAAACGCAGCCGCCGAGGTCGGGCTCGAACGCGGTAACTCCGGACCAGTAGCCTAGTGGTTAGGGAGCTCGGCTACTGATCCGGAGTTCCCGGGTTCGAACCCGACCGCGGCGGCTGCGTTTTTATGGAGGAAAACGCTAAGGCGCCCGTGTGCTGTGCGATGTCAGTGCACGTTAAAGATCCCCAGGTGGTCGACATTATTCCGGAGCCCTCCACTACCGCACTTCTATCTTCCTTTCTTCTTTCACTCGCTCCTTTATCTCTTCCCTTACGGCACGGTTCAGGTGTCCAACGATATATGAGACAGATACTGCGCCATTTCCTTTCCCCAAAAACCAATTTAAAAAAAATTAGTGTATCGTGTATTTTAACGATACTCGATACTTGAAAAAAAAGTGTGCTGTAGATTTTGAGGCTGCAGTGAGACAGACTTTTGGCCGGGCGCTCTCGCTCAGGCGGTAGGGCACTGCAAAAAAAAAGGGAAGTATTGAAAAGAAATGACGCTAATGTCGTTGACCAGGTCAGCTGTCTGTTTTCCTGTGAGCGTAGTTTGGCATATGTTGCGCATCTGCACTCTCGGTGACACCAAGAACGAAGATATAGGCTCGCCGTTATGGTAGAAACAACAACCCTTCATGCCTATTTCAAGTTGCGGTGGTTGCCAACAGAAATAAATGGAAGACTTTCGCCTTCACACTCAGGAGCTTACTGGGCATATGTTGTTTAGCTTGTAAGCACGACAAAGGCCACGCACTCTTCCGCACTTTAGCCAGCGGAGTCATCAATGTCGGCCGCGTCAAATGTATCGGCTAACGCGTTCTTTTCGTTTGGAGTGGCAACGCTACAACCATCCGCAGTTATCAAGAGGCGCCAATGAAACTTGAGTGTCTGAATTACACCTCGATGATCCTTGAGTCCACAGGCTATATTCTTCACTCTTATCCGTTGAGAAAAAGACACCTTAATGAGGCACAGCACGGTAGCGTGCTCGCGAGGAATTATTCACCTGCTTCGCTTCAAGCACGACCTCTTCGTGGAACTTTTTCGGCCCAGCTGTTTGAGGAAATGCTGTTACTACCGTAAAGTAAAAAAAAAATCGAGATCGGTATAACAGATAAGCAAGGTATGTTTTGCCTAATAAAAACTTCTAGCCGTTTCAGTCTTCGCTGTTTTCCTCCTGGCCTTGAACGAAGAACATTCAACTTCAAACGGCTGTTAAGCTTAGCGCTGTAGAAATAACTGCACATCTTTGCCAGCACACGGAGCTTGCTGCTTTTAGCACAGGGAAAAGACAGAGGCAACCGGGAAACGTGGCTTTAACAGACGAAGGGGATCGGAAGCAGTTTCCAGTGTATTGGCATGTAGTCAAGTGCTCAGAGATCGGTTCGCATGAAGCATACTAGCTTCAAAAAGGATTTTGTTACAATGCTTATGGAGGTGATCGTTTCAACGTCACTATGCCTTCATTCCTAAGCTAAAGTTTGAATAGAAACAGCTGCGCCAACAGTGGAACTTTAAGAAATTAAAGCTCAAAGAAATATGAGCTGCCGGATTAGTTTAAACCTTTTCAAGTACAGTGCGCTATGTCAAATACCCAAAAATTCCAGAAGCCACGGAGAAATTTCGCAACTTAGCAAATCATACTACCTGCTTTATAAATACTGGATATTTCAGTGGTTTATCGAAGTATAGACGATACAGTATCGACTATCTGTATAGGAAATCAATTTTAGTTCGGTATGTTGTATCGGTATTGGAAACAATTTTAGAGGGTATCGGTATCCAAGACACTTTTTTTTGTTCAAGTATCGTGGCCAGCCCTGCTCTCTTGGAAGGCACGTAGCCAGAATTTTTTTAAGGGTGGGGCCCAAGGTAACTTTTTCTATCAAGCCAGGGGTAGTGGGGGGGGGGGGGGGGGGGAGGGGAGGGCCTCATGCTTTTAAACAGCACTGCCAAGAGACATTATGGGAGAAGGCGTAGTTTGATTGACTTCAGGGGCCTTCGGGTCCCTCTTTGAATACGTGCCTGTCTCTTGGCACATAGTTGCATGAATGGGCGCGTTGTCTAAGATGGAAAGCTACAGGAGCTGTTTTACAGACTTTGTCACCAGGCCAGCTTTCTTTAGTTACTGGGCGGCTACCCCCAGTGCGCGTTGCAGCACTGCATGAAGACTAAAGGGCCTCTGAACTGCAAAGCGATGTCGACTGCGTAGATGAAAATGAATTCGCGACGTAAAGCTTGGGGAGGCGGCTTGAGGGGGCGGGGGGTTGGAAAAAAACGCCCGTTAAGAAAAATCGAGGAGAGAAAAGTGCTTTGAGTGAGAGAAGTGAGGAAAGAAAAGTACACAACGCGTCACGTGACGGGATTTGCCCGCCAGGTCGCACCTACATCGGAGTAAAGATTTGCCGGTGGTGTTGGTCCGGTGATTTCCAGAAACTGGATGCACCGCTTGAAGGCTTCTCGATGATATGACTTGCGGGCGAAGGAATTTAGTGAGAAACGAACTTTTATAGAGGCTATTTACAGATGGGTACAAACAAAAGTCAGTATACGGCCACCACTATCCGCGGCCGGCCTAGCCGACCGCCTGCACAGAGGCGAGGGACACCGCGTCCCAACAGTCAAACTTGCGCGCCTTGCACCAGCTCTCAACGGTCACTCCCTCCGCATTCGGCCAGACCGAGCGCCTCCCAACTAGGAGTAGCTAGAGACAAAAGCACATGGGCGCGGCTCCCTTCGCGGGTACACCTCGAAGATGCCCGCGCACCTTTCCACATGTAAAAATACACTGCTAACTGCGGCTCATCAGTTTTTACGAATAGGAAAGCTCGGAACTGATGTCAGCGTTTTCCCTTACCCCCGAGTTCCTCCCTAGGTGGTCGCGCAATCCTTCGCCAAGGGGACAGGGGTCCAAGGTCGAGGCCGGCAGATAGCCCCGCCGTCCGGAGCGGCGAAGGAAACCGCAAGGACGAATGGGGAGACTAACCAAAAAGGCATGAGTCCCCTTCTAACGGCGTGCACCAAAGCAAAACAAAATAAAACAAAACCGGACGCGCAGCCTAGGTCACTGCCCTCTCGCGGAATATTCGCAACACATGTACAAAAAGATGCGACAGCGCGCCGAACCCTACAATCGGACTCTGAAATAAGAAATTTCCCACCAGTCTCGATGAGCAGCCATCGATCCCAACGGTCGCAGTAAGCGATTAAAAGTGCATTGCCTGCGGAAGTGAATCCGGTGCCTATCGTATAAATAAAAGCCGCTCGTACGCAAAGTGTTCGTTTGCTGTACAGAAATGCAGTGATGATGCCACAAGATTCGCAGTCCCGCCGACGGCTTTGTACGAGTGACGTCGTCGAAAATCCCTAGTTTCACCAGCCTGGAGTTGTGGCGTGAATGCCCTATTTTTTAACCCGCCACCGCGAGTTTCAGCTGAAGGATATTGACCAACAGGAGCTGAGGTGCTGTGCAACATGGCCGGGAGCACAACAGGCAATCTCTACTCAGTAATAAACATATTCCCACGCAGCACTTCCTGGCCTACGTCTAGCGTATGTTTGTCGGACGGCTCTCCGATATTTCTCAGTGCCTGAAATGCGACGTCATGTTTGCACCGGGCACTGCAACGTTTTAGGAGAGCAGAGCGCGGCTGAATTCTTTGCGGACTTAGCTTCATCAGTCCCGAAATTTCCTAAGAAGGCCGAGTTTTTTACTTTATTTGATACCCTGTGACGTCAAGGGGTGGATGAGTTTGAGATTACACCGCTGATTACCGCCCAATTCTCTCTATGCCCGAAAATCTGGTCACAGGACCTTGACCTTTCTTTATCTTCCAGTGGAGTTAGTTACCTGTCTTGTGCACGTTACACAAAAGAAGTAACCGATTACAATAGGTGGCGCCCAAACTACGGCGAACATTGCGTCAAGGCAAAGCTTGATCACGTGTATTTGAACTTCCCGGTCATTCTTGTGGTTTCGTTCGCATAGGCATTGATTGCAGACGTGCGGTTTCGAGTTTTCTTTCCGTAATACTAACGCTCAATCGCTTGAAAAAAAAGGTTTTGTGTGCTGCCTCAAACTGCAGCAACTTCACATCAACGGGATGTAACATGTTCCGACGCCGCCAAGTAATGAGCGGCGAAAATGGTTGGGATCCGCTGACAGACTGCCTGTGACATGCTCCACCAACAACTGTAGGCTTTGTTTCGCGCATTCCGTTAGCGGTAAATGTTTGAAAATGTTGTGCAAGTTAGATACTTTGGTAAAATATCTTGTTTTCTTTCCTTGAGGTCGAGGAGCACCAAGTTTTTGCTCAGACAACTTCGGCCATGGAGCGCTGGAGCTGTTCTCACATGACGAAGGCAGCAGCGTGTGCTTGTGGGTTTGCAAACGTGTATTCGCCCCTCGTCACAACAGCGTGACAAGATAGTAAGGACTAAACAGTTTATTCTTCAGGCATTTGTACTGCATGCGAGTTGCTCGTATCCTAATCCAACTCATAAGGTCTATGCGATCACTACTGTCAGCTGCCGAAACGGCGACATCGCCATGGCGCGGTCTATTTGACTGACGTAATACAGTGCAGGTCGTAATGTCACGTATGTTTACTAGCACATGTTGGATTTATAAATTCTTATGTGAGGACTTTTTTGATGGCTGCATGGAAACATGTCTTCACCAGCACACCAACGGGCATGACCACGCAGCGAGAAGGTGTTACGTTCCCTGTTTATGGGAGCCTGCACGGTGCAGTTATGTTCCTTCGTGTCTTGTGTGCGAAAAAGGAGAAATACGGACAAGGTGATTGCATTAGAAAGTTACAAGAATTGTTTAGCGCAAGATCGTTTCATACTGAGTCAGTCAGTTATGAAAAACTTAAAAAAAAAAAATAGCAGCCTAGTTGTATTTTACCTTTCATTGCTCAACACGTAGGAGAGCTTATAAGTGAAAAAAAAAATGTTCTAAAAATGAATCGTTGCTGTGCAGCAAATCATCATTTTCAAACTGCTAGCTGCTGGACAAGCATGAAATAAATGTTTACTGCTATAGCTTACATGTAATGCATGACACGCTTGCATACAGGTATATTTCACTGAACGTTTTAAATATTTTTGGAATTTCAAAATCTCTTGGGTATGCACCAGGAGGGAACATGGGGCTGGCCCGAAGGGAATTCCTTCTTCATGAAGTGTTTTTAAAATTCATCATGCCTTCCTTCCCACTTGCACAGCCACCGCACTTGCAAGGCAGCAGCATTTAGAAATTGAGGTAATGTACTCCAAGAACATGCTGCCATCAATCATCACTGAGAAAGTCGTTGGCGATTTCAAGAAGTGAAATATGCTGCAACTAATGGAAACGATGATCTAATGGCCGCTGGGCCCATAAGAATCAACATGAATAGTTATGCTGTAAAACTGCTAATTTTAAAAGGCAAAAGAACCCACTGTGTTCATAGACATTCCAGACTTCTTGGTATCATTGGCTTAGAAATGGTTTATTAAACTCTAACGTACATGCTATGCCGCAGTGCTATAGCCAAAACTCAAACTGGATGGGATTGCCTTTGGTTCAACAGTCTGCAAGACATAGTCAAAGGAACTTGTAAAATAAGCTGAAATCAACTCGGATCAAGCTTCTGTGTGTGCTAGAAAAGCCGATGCACAATTTTTGTACGCTTTACCATACTATATTTATTATAATTTACTATTGCTCAGTCTGACCTCCAGCTTTAAACTCATTTATTAAGTGATATAAAAAAGTTGCTGCAAAAGTTTTGCAAGAAAAACAATATATTTGATGTTGTCACCAACACAACAAGAAAAGTTTCCCATTAGTAGC
The DNA here is from genome assembly GCF_052857255.1 of Amblyomma americanum. Classification (NCBI taxonomy): domain Eukaryota; kingdom Metazoa; phylum Arthropoda; class Arachnida; order Ixodida; family Ixodidae; genus Amblyomma; species Amblyomma americanum. The sequence continues at coordinate 95,851,047 of NC_135500.1, read as the reverse complement.
TGAAAAATTTCTTTCCTTTTGCCGTCCAGCAATAAAACTGGCACTGTGAAGTGCTAGTTCTGCTTTTGGCTTTGGTCTGTCTTGTCCTTGTGCCTCACTTTGATTTTGTTGTGGTTCCTGTAGAAAAGCTGGGCAGCAGGCTTTGGTGTCTTGCTTTCACTTAAGGTTTTCATTAGGAAAAGAAAACGCAAGATCATCTTTTGCTCAGATGTTAGAGTTATTCTTCAACTACGTTACCCTGAAAAACTTCCATACAATGCATGTACACATTTCTCGACACAAATACGTTAACAGTTAAGGTGTCAACTATTGAGGACATCAGTATCTACACGGGTTGGTGATTCTCTTTCCACTTGGCTCCCAGCATCAAGTGCACAATAGAAAATGGCTACACGGTCTCCTCTGCCTTGATGGGAAGCAACATTGATATTACATTCTGAAGCTACTGAAGATTGCAAGAGATGCCATAAAACAAGTAATTTATTTTAGTACTTTCTTTTTTACCTACATATTGTAGCAACCAGCACTGGGAAATCAAGGCAGGAATTCGGATCATTCAGAGCTGTAACAGATATATAAATGTCATGTAATGTCCCGCATCTCAATGCAGGCTCTGAGATGCATTGCAGTACATATTAAATTTGTGCTCGGTCAATTCTGTGTGTGAGCATGGTCCTCTCGCATGCACCAGAGCCTCATTAAGTGGATGTTGCATAATTGCTCTGTGACTCACCCATCGAGGCCGTTGACACAGATTAGTAGAGGTTTTCAGCCACATATAATCTCGGTGCATGCTTGCTGAAACACAATTTATGCAGGCAGAAAGAAAACAGCAGTGCTGAAAATGCAACACATTTGTCATGCAGCTGCATTTTTGCATTGCAGCCGAGTTAAAATTTAGTTGCTTGAGGCAGTTGTTTGGCATGCAAGTTTCTGCAGTAATTATGCCATAAGCCATAGCTAATATTAAACAAAAGCAGTTCTGACAGCGACATTTACCGACAAAAAAGAAGATTGTGCGCCTATAGGTAAGGCTGTGAAGCCTTACCTTACACACCAACTTTCTAGACGAAGAATTCAACGTGCCACGTGTGCCAATTTTAGCACAGCAACTAAAACGCGGTCCACCTTGCTTGCTGGCAACGGTAGCTCACGTGCTACCGCGCGGCACGAAACCCGTGCAGCTTCGATACAGTGCACACGAAAGTTTTACAAATACTAGAAAAGGCCCGAAAAATTGCAAATTGTGGGGTACGGCCGGAAGCGACACGTTGGCTGTGAGGGACGCCGTAGTGAAGGGCTCTAGATTATTTTCGACCACCTAAGAATCTGACATTTCACAGCACACCGGTGCCTCTCGCGCTTCGCCTTCATCAAAACACACGGCCGCGGTATTGAACCCGAGTCGTCGACTCAGTCGTCGAGTGCTTTAACCACTTACCCGGCGCGCCGGGTGTAAAAAAAAAACTACCCGAAATCCTCCATTTGCATGATATAAGCTTTCAGCCGTCGCAGCCACTCTGCTACAAAAAGCAGAATAGTTCGCTGGTTGCTGGCAGATCAAATATTCAGCTCCTGACAGCGCGAGACCTCTAGAAAATTTTCGGTTCTCCCTTTAATATATGTCACAGAAAAATGTAGCAGCCTCACTGTAGCAGGAACAACAGGCGAATTTAAGCGAGGGAATGAAGCGTCCTAAACCATCGCCTAAACTTCAGTGTTAAAAGACGACGCACGTCGAAACGTTCACACTTGTAACGCTTTTCCGCCCTTTATTCGAATACTGAACGTCGAACACGGACGTAATAGCGCACGTAGAGCATGCCGACGTTTTTTACGACTTCTTTCGCGTGTATCAACACATCAAGAGCCGAATTCAAGCTTGGCGCGCCGCATTTCAAGCAGAGCGCCGTGCAAGCACATCCTGCCGAACGACCCGGAAATCGGAGTACCTATCATGCCTTGCGACCCTTTCAGATTGAGCACCACCTATTACAATTACTTCATCTGAAATATAACAGATTTCAGTGGTCACTTTGCAGCCTCAAAATGGTAATTGAATAATAACCAGTTGTAATTGATTATTACTATGCTTTTCCTGCTTTAATCATCAGATAAGAAGACAATATACAGCGACTATAACAAACTGGCGCGGCTTCCCTGATATGTTTCCTGCTGCAATCATACGTTAATTTTCAACAACGACACTAAAGACTTGCTCGCTGTACGCGCTGGAGGGAAGGGCGGAGCAGTAAAGTACGAAGACCTAGCGCATCAGCTCACAGTTACGCGAAGTGCCATGCTGCGTTGTTGTTCGCGTTCTGAGGAAACAAAGCTCAAGCTCACCAAACATGACATTCTGTTGTGCTGTCGTGCAGAAATGCGTACCGCCGAACACAGCACTAGCAAAAATGGAGGCCTTTGCGGCTTTTATGCGCGCACATACTTGCACGCTCAGCTGTTCCAAAGCCCGGCCATTGCCTCTCTAACAAGGGGCGTATACCATGGAGGGTGTCAGAAGACCCGCCGAAATTTTCTGGGTGTTGCATCCCCCCTCCCCCTCTCATTTCGGCCTTTTTTGCGCCCAGGCTATTTACACACCTCATCAAAATATTAAAATGTAAAAACGAAAATAAGAAGATTATTGGTTTATTCTCGAAAAGATTGAAGTACATTGTCGCGGCGCTATAATAGGAAGCGGAAGTTATTGCAGAAGAGTCACTCTTCTTCGCCATCGCATGGCGCACGGCACTCCTTTTAATTGAAATCACAGTTCATCAAATTAAACATACCTGTTCAAGTCAGCCTATCTTTTATTCCTTTCAATTGTCCTCAAAAGATCATAAACTATCACGAAAATAGGAAGTTTTTTTGTAAGTACCTCTGCGGTCGGGCGCAGGTTCACATCACATGCATGGGGTCGAAGTCTTGACGAATGCCATTCGTTGTTAGTCGCTGACTTTGTTGTAGAGCAGAAGGATTTGTGTTGTTGTATATAATGTGAAAATATTGGAAATAGCCGTGAGAACATGCATAACGTAATATTCTGATCGCGATATTACAAGTATGTTAGGTACATGGTTTTTCAGCAGCGCAGGGGACAAAGGACGTGACAAGTGCACAAACACGGCGCCGTGTCTGTGCACTTGTCACGTCCTTTGTCCCCTGCGCTGCTGAAAAACCATGTCACACCAACTTGCCCAAGCTTCTACAATGTTAGGTACAAACTAGTCTTCTATTTCGTAGTGGTAGTGCATCACACAGGTCTCTTGCCTGAATAGTTATGAAAAGGTCTAAGTGAAAGTTGATGAATCGAAAATGTGCAACTCGCGTCACCAAGGGAAGACTGCACCTCTGTTACTTGTACCTAATAAAAGAACATTTTACCTGCAAGCAGGAATTTTCGTTTTTTTTTTGATGGAAAAGGCGACAATAGTCAATCTCTTTTGGCCCGGAGCAGGTGAGTGATACATCGAGGAGTCGAGGTTGTGATAAACAAGCTGTATAGCACCGGAACCGCTCGCGAGAACTGAAGTTTCTCTCATGTTCGGCACAAGCAGATGCGTAGATATTTGCTGCTGTTTGATTTCACTGTTTGTAAAATGGCGATTTGCAGCATCTTACAACTCGTTGACCACAGAACATCCAGAGAGTGTTCTGATCAAAAACTGCGTTACCGCCCGGCTACAGGTGCCCGGAAAAATGACGAGATGATCAAGGAACAATCTAGGCGGTCGCTGAAAGTTCCGCGTCGCATTTACACGTTAATCCAACGAGGGAGCGTAAAATGCATCGCGTGCCGAACTATAACGATGCACGGACGCTGAAACTCTACGACCAGAATTTCGACAAAAGTGTAAACCATGTTTGTATGTGCCCGCAGCGCCCATCTCAGAGGACAGTTTAGGAAAATGGCCCTGATATGTAAAATACTTAACGCAAAGCGAATTAAAATGCAGCCCATAAATGTATTTTTCATCCGGTTGACTTCGTTTACCAAAAGCGAACAAAGCAAGCTCGCAAGGACGAAATATCATGTCGAATATGTCCTCATTACATGTGAAAAGAGCGCAAGCGAATTAGCAGTCACCCTTCAGCAGGCTTTCTTTATGCCAAAAGGACAGCGCTGGAATGCACTATCGCATCATGGCTTGAGCAGAGTCACTTACATCGCGCCCATGAATATGTTCATAATGCTGAAGATAACAGATCGGAGCGGTAACTATGATCTGAGATTGCATGCCTGCTTTACTTTTCAGCCTGAGTTTTCTTGGTCTGCGTCATGGCTTTTTTTTTTTGCGCGCACGTTAACCGGCATGCCGAATTTCACCAGGAATAGGCAACTTTTACCCAGCGTCGTGAATTGTGTTAAAAGTTGCTTGTATCAGGCGGGGAAAGAAACAGGCCATCGACTGCAGTCGTCCATCTACACACAGAAGCGTAATCTTAGTTTACTGGGAAATTTCTGTTCCGGGTTTCTCGTCACCATGCTGGCGCGGATGGCTGCACTTCTAGATTCTATCTTAAAGCGCTGGCTTAACACCGAAATGCCGTGAAGTGATACAGTCGTGCCATTACATTCATATACGCAAAGAAGAAATGGCGCCCGGCCGCTATATGGGCACAGTACTGATCGAAGCTAGCCGACACAGAAGCAAGCCTGCAAGTGTGTTTTAGTGACGCCTGGTACAGCCTTGTTGAAGCTCTGTACAACCCGCACCCATAATATCCAAGGCGACTGCGATCAGACAGCATGCAGGCGAGAAAGCAGAGCGCGCCCATCGGCGCTCAGTGTGCCGTGAACCTTGACCGTGAACCGAGAAAAACCGAAGGCCATTAGGCACGCGACGTCACGGTGCACGCGCTCCAAAGGGCAAAAACTGGTGCAATAGCTGCTGAATATGCAACGCGACCACCAGTAAGATTTTTTTTTCCTTCAAGAAGTAAAATCGGATCAAACAGACACCGCCGTCGGCATCGAAACAAACCAGGATAAGCGCTTTCAAACCAGGCAGCGCAGCAGATTGAGCGGGAAGAGCGTTAAAGGCCGCAGCCTGCATGCTTGCGCAGGTAAAGTGTTGGGAGCACCCAAAGGGTAGAAGAAAGGAACGCACGCATTCAGATGTTTTTTTTTTAAACAATGTCACAGCAGTTTATTTCAAACGGTTGCGTTTTATGATACATTGAAAAGGAGTGACGATGGTTGAAAAATGGATATTTACAGGACGATCATAAAAACAACCGCATGAATTGATGAGCAAACATTCCGCGTCTCGACTGTCGGGCCGGACGTGTACTGAGGGGGGGGGTCTAAAAAAAATCTTGTGGCCGGAAAAGTAAATTTGTTTGCTACTACCCTTGAGGGGAATAAACAAATCGACTGGCAATGAAAAACTGGCATGCGAGGACGCAGTTTCGCCGGTGAGGCGAAGCTGGCTATGCCACTTGGGGTGATTCGCACTGTTGCCTTTAAAATGACGAAGGATAGCAGGGGAGCCAGTGTATCAACACGAAGTTATACATGAGTAGTCGGGCCTCGCCACACAGTTGAGTAGCATCTCATTTGACACTAGAATTGGCATTTCGTACGAGACACTTGGGAGGCCGAAGGAAACTTCTTGTAAGAAAAAAAAAATGAACAGAAGGGGCTCTCCTACCGAAACGGACGGCCGTTACGCCTGCCTAAGGGAGAAACATAAATACGAGTCATTGGCAGACTTCGCGGCCTTGCTTGAAGCGAGACGTGGATTGTCCTGCTAGTGACATGCACGCACCATCGAGACGGCTGAATCACTAAGTGAAACAAACAAACAGCAAACGATCAGTCCTGACTGGAATGCCGAGACTTGCCGGGAACATCCGGAAGCGTGCGCGGCTTCACAAGAAGTTGGCCGAGTCTTCGTCGCTAGACAAGCCTAGCGACTAGTGAGTGAGGGCGTCCGGAAGGCACGTCGCTTGCTGACTAGGCTTATTCCGAGGCGGCGCCGAGAAAAAAAAAGTGAACATACAGTCTGTGACAGCTCAGCGTCGTCCTGGGCTTGATAAGATGTTCCTACCAGGCGATGAAAGACGACCGGCGTTTGTAGGTTAGCCGTGAGCTGCGATGCAGGTCCCTTCAGTCCAGCTTGGTCGTTGAACCCTCCCCGCCAACGGTCAGGCCAGTTTTGACATGACCGTTCCTTTGCTGGTGGAGGCTGCGCGCCGTCTGAGAAGCCTTGTAGGCCTTCTTGTAGAAGTTGCGGAACATGAAGAACAGCATGACAGCCTCACCCATGAGGATGTAGGCGAAGTAGGGAGGGAAGCCGCAGTCGTAGAAGACAGGAACAGAGGCGTGCACGAAACCCACGACGAACTGGACCATCTGGAACTGGGTGAGGTAGCGCTTCCACCACAGGTACTTGCGCACCTCGGGACCCATGGCGGCGAGGCAGTAGTAGGTGTACATCACCATGTGCACGAAGCAGTTGATGAATGGGAAGAAGGCGTTCTGGCCACCGGCACCGAAGTTGACTCCCATCCAGACGGTCCAGGCGACGCTCGTGTGGTGAACCACGTGCAGCAGCGAGATGTGCGAGAACTTCTTGGTGAGCACGAAGAACACCGTGTCCAGGAACTCGGCCATCTTCAGCAGCAGGTACCACCAGCCCAGAGTCGTGACAGCCATCGAGTTGGGGTCGGTGCCGTAGTTGACGGGCTGGCAGAACCAGTTGTAGGGTCCCAAGTACGTGTACTTGCCGCCAGCAAAGAAGAAAAATGTGCTAAGCACCACCATGATGAGGTTGTAGGCGATCAGGACGTTCTTGATTTGGAAAGGCTCGCGGCCTTTCATCCAGTTGGGGCCCCACACCTTGACGAAGTAGACGTAGCCGGCGATGATGGACAGCATGGTCATCGGGCTGCCCATGAGGGGCCAACCCTTGACCCGGGGGTCTGTGCTGGCCACGGCGGCCTGGTAGGTGGACGTGATCTTGTCGAAAAACCCCTCCATTTCCACAGCGCGCAATGTCAGTGAGACGACGAGCCTTCGGAGCGGCGATGCGTTGAGGCAAGCGGCGTGAAAGAAGGGGGACGCGCTCGTTCGAGTGGAGCCGTGCAAACCGTCGGAGCAAGAGCAACGGTTTCGTTTCCCTGTGGAAGCAGGTGCTTGTATGCTGCCTTCCGAGCTGTCGTGCGTCCGGTTTATACGCTCCCGCCGACCCCACGTGACCGCGTGCGTAAACGGAGAGAGAAAAACTTTCCCCCTTTCTTCTGGGCCCGTCCGCCTTCCCTCTCCAGCCAGCGCTGACGTCGTCAGTGCTCTGGGGTCGGCAGACCGACCGCTAGATACCGCCTCAAGGCAAGGCAAGACAAGGCGCCCGTGCACTAAGTCCAGGCTTGGCATTCCCCAAGGTCTGTCCTTCTTCCCCTCAATCGTCTCTCCGCGCCTTCTTTCTGCCTTCTTCGCATCGGTTCTTCCCACCATCTCTTTCTTTCTGTTTTCCTCCGAGTACTCTCATTATCGTCATATCTTAGCGCTACACAAGGGAAAGAATACGAGTGGGCCATGCTGGAGCCAAGAGACTGCCAGCATCTTCGCCTTGTTGCGCTAGCAATGTCGTCAGGGGAGGAGGGAGATCTTTTGTTTTACGTAATATGCCGGCGGCAACAAGGAGGCCCCACTACGTCATTCGTTTGAGTACAACGGCTTGTGCGCTGAGGCGGTCGTTGCTGTCTTGTGCGAAGTTGAGACGTGCGTGAGGGGCACGGGGGGCGTGTAGCGCGCGCCGATACGTTCGATTCCCGCCAGGTGGAGGCGGCGGTCGTTTTGAATGAACAGCGCTGAGAAATGACGCGCGAGAAAGATGAAATTGCAGTAAGGGATGGGTATTCGGAATGGCGTCTGGTGCCGTCGACGACTATGGGACCAACAAGTATGCGCAGTTACGCCCGCGGGCCTTGCTATCGACCACTATCTGCTTCATCCGGTTTCCCACTTTGACAATAACCATGACCGTATTATGTCATCAAGAATTTCATGGAATATAAAAATTCACGCAAATTTCCCGATTAAGTCATTCGAAGTTTGCAGGTGCAGTGCACAATAAATTTGAACTTACGATTACGTCCGTGGATGACACTGAAATAGGAACTGTAGTGAAAAAAAAACAACATATTATATATGCCACTGTATGACATAGTTACGGCACTAGAAAAAAAAATTGGGGCCCAGAAGTCCCAGGAAATTTTATTTGAAAAAAAAAAGCCAGCAAGAAGTTGGGAAGAAAGCTGAAACTCATTGCTTTGCGCAGAAACATGACATATCTGCCCGGGCCGAAGCGCCGTACGAGCGACACTGCGTCCGTGCGTGCTAAGCAAACTTGGAAGTAGCATAGTCGCATCAGTAAGAAGTTTGTCCAGGCATGAGCTAGTGCGCAGTTGAAGTGCGCAATAAATTTTAACGTACGATTACGTCCGCGGGCGACAGGGAAACAGGAACGGTAGTGGAAAAATACAGCAGATTATATATGCCGCTGTGTGACACTTTTATGGTGCTAGACAAAAAAAAATTGGGGCCCAGAAATGCCAGGAACTTTTTATTTGCAAAAAAAAAAAGAAAAACGACACCAAGAAGTTGGAAAGAAAGCAGAAACTCAATGCTATGTTCAGAGACATGGCACATCGGCCAGAGCCGTGCGACTGGCACCGCGTCCGTGTGTGCCAAGCAAACTTTCAACTAGGATAGTCGTGACGGGAAGGCGTTTGTCTAGGCAGGCGCAAGAATGCGTGGCTCCCTGAAACCGAAGTCAGCTCGATGCTGCGGCTGCCAAGTGCCTCAGGTAGTGTGACGCAATGTGGGTTTACACACAGCCGGCGCACGGGAACGGATATAAACAGAGATTGGAGTGGGATTCTTTTCGGCGTTCGGCTTTGGGCAGGCATTATTTTTGTTTTAGTTTCCTTCCTTCCTGCTTTCTTTGCGCGGTTACGTCACGGGCCGAGCGCGGTGACGTTCGCGAGCCTGTTGTGGTAAGCAGAAATGAGCAGGGATTTCAGTATCGGAGATTTTCCGTTGGCGCATACCGAGACGAAACAAATGACTGCGTGTGTTGAATGATAAATCGCGCGCTTGCGCAATAGCCTAAAGAATGAAGTGGTGTCAGTACAAAAAAAAATACCGGTTTAACGCCGGAAGGGGAAATCCACGCGATAGCTTTAAAGGACTGCAGATCGTTAACCTTTGCTTCAGTACTTTTTTTTATTTTTGCAATAATGAGAGCTGAGCCAGGATGAAAAAGACTGAATGAAATTCGCACGGCCTGTCGACTCTGCGCGAAAGCCACGCGTGGCACATATATGTGCAACTGGGTTTTACTTCGAATAAGTCCGTAACCGTGACCTGATTCAGGTGTTTTTCTGTTCATCCGATGCGTCCGGGAGTAGTCAGCGTATCATTAAATATCTCCTTCGTGAATGTGTGAAAAAAAATGAAAGCCACACATGCCTGTAACAGCCCTACTTTTTATATCTTGTGTTTGTTTGACTTTTATAACCTGCTTTCGCTTTTACTTGAAGTCGTGAACAATGCTGCCGAATCTGCAAATGGGAGCTCCAATGCTATACGCTAGAATTATGAACATTACTGCGAGTTATTGTGTTTTAAATTACGTAATGGCATAAAAAAGTAGCTGCCGCGGTGGCTCAGTGGTTATGGTACTCGGCTGCTGACGCGAAAGGCGTGGGTTCGATCCCGGCCGCGGTGATCGAATTTCGATTCTAGAGGCCCGTGTACTGTTCGATGTCAGTGCACGTTAGTGAACCCCAGGTGGTCGAAATTGCCGGAGCTCTTCACTACGGCGTCCCCATAGCCTGAGTCGCTTTGGGTCGTTAAACCCCGATAAACCAAACTAAATATATAGAAATCGCGCTCACAAGTTCCATTGCTTGGATGGGTTAATTGGGATTTAACGTTACAAATCGACTCCAGCTATGAGGGACGCCGTAGTGAAGGGCTCCGGAAATTTCGACCACCGGGGTTGTTTAACGTGCACTGACATCGCACAGTACTCGGGCTTCTAGAATTTCGCCCCCATCGAAATTCGACCGCCGCGGTCGGGATCGAACCGCGTCTTTCCGGTGAGCAGCTGAGCGCGATAACCACCGAGCCACAGCGGCGGCCAAGTTCCAATTCATTGCTCGTGACTTCTGAGTGAAACAGACTCAGCCATAAATATAAACAAATCCGCACAACGTGTGTAATTCTAGGGAGCATTTATATGTGCCCGAGTGTTTGTGCGTCTCTATACCACTGATATTGATCATTACAGACACGCGATGGATTGCGACGAACGTTAACGCGTAAGATTGAAGAAAACTGTTCAATCTTGTCGTTCAACAATATTTCCAATAAATGCAATGTACAAAAAACTAGTTTACGCTTGCAATTGCTCTGTGAACTGTCGGTAACGAACTTACGGTTCGTTAACAAGCTCGTGACCTCCGCACTGAAAAGACAACAGTCAACTTTTTTACTGAAGGCTATCTCAGCTAGGTCTGTATCGCTGCACACAACCAACGCGTGACAAAAAATTTTCCACAAGACAGGCTCCTGAAAATCAGTTTGCAGACTTGTATACGCGCGTGACTCATTTTGCAGCACACAAGAGTGCGACCGGCAGCCAGAGCTTAGGCTGAACGACTTCGCCGACTCAAGCAAAGCGCGTACAATGCTTTCTTTATTAACACATAACATTCACGTAACAATCCCTTCGCTGCACTTCACACTGCACACTCTTCACGTCTCCTCTGGTGGTGTTTCATATCTAGATACCGTCCCTTCACTTCAAGGTACGCGACATGAATTGCCAGTTAGAAAAAAAATTAATGCCGATTAGCTCAGCCAATCCAGGATATACAAAGCGCAAGATGCCGGCGTTCACTGTGTTCATTCGCGTTGGCGTTGACAATGTTCTAGACGGCGATGGCTTTGAGGAAAGGAAGGGCCCTAACCACTGAGCCACCGCGGCGGGTAAAGGAAAAGCGCATAGCTCGGTCTCTGGATATGCCGACGCCTCATTCGTGCTTTGATACATGTGGCGGTGGTGAGAGAGAGATGTGGCCTGAATGCATTAGCGCTGACAGAGTTGTGGCTGACATGCGGCACTGCAGAAACAGCTAGGCCGCAGCGTTCATTTTGTGATCAATCTCTCGCGATCAACCATTAACTGCATGCCACCTCCCAGGGTGGCAGGGAGGGTGCGCTGCCTATCCAGTGTGCGGAACGCAATCAAAGCACGCTTGTGCAGTTGGACACCAACGCCACGTACATGAAAGCGAGATTGAGGTCTCCACTGACCCAAGGAGCTGGTTGTGCGCCTTACTTTTCGTGAAAATGAAGGGCCTTTTCAAAGTTGTCAACGCCAATGAACTCTGTGAACGCCGTCGGCTCACTTGTTTTGTTTGGTTTTTGAGGAAAGGAATTGGCACAGTAGCCATCTCACATTTCGATGGACACCCGAACCGCGCTGTAAAGGAAGGAATAAATGAGGGAGGGAAAGAGGAAAAAGAAAACTGAAAATTTAAATTTGGATTTTGAGGAAAGGCGCAGCGAGGCGCGCGTTGTGACGTCATGTGCCTCCTCGAAGCACCGCCACGGCGAAATCGCAAGTTCGCGGCCAACAAAGCTTTCGCTTTAAAAGGTGAACGTACCAAACGATTTCTTCTTACTGACGTCTTCGTGATTGTCATCTAAAAACTCGTGAGTGCCTTGGCATGTAGCGACGTAGGATTGCATCTCAGGCTTCTTGCGGCGAATTCCGGGCGGACCGGGTCGGCTTCGAGCCGTCTTTCGGAGGAGTCGAAAACGTGCGTGGCCTTCTCCGGCGGTCCCCTCGGTCGAACGCACCGAACTCCGGAAGGCTGTTTCATGCAAGGTCGTGACGCGTCTGAACCGCTTCCCGTGGCAACCACCACGGTCGTTTTGAGCGATCTTTCTACGTGGTTGAAATTCCATCTCACACAGAGTGCATGGGCGTATCCAAAACTAAACATAACCAAATTGCCGCAGCTACCGACACCCAGCTAACCGTTTGTTTGCCAGGCAAGTTGAAGGACCTCGAAGGATTTAGTGTACTGACCGTTGCCACTACCGCTACCTGCGCCACCGCTCGGTGCGAAGTTTCTCTTCCGCGCGCGAGGCCGCTTAGCGGATTGCTATGCATATGTATAACACAGGCGTCCTCGCCCGTGACGTGTCGCACATCGAAATCTTCGGCGCGCTCGCGTGGCGGTCCGGGCGATAAGCATCGACCGGCACCAACGCCTAGGCGCGTAATAAACGAATACACAGAAGAGGAAGAAAAAGAAATGCTCCAGGCAATACGAAAGCGACACCGGGAAAGCCATAGCAAACCAAATAAAGAAAAAGAAAATGCGTGGCCGAAGAGGGATAGGAGGAAAAAAAAAGGTCAGCGCGGAGAAACAGCTGATGACCTCTCGCCCGTCTTTCTTCGCTCGTGCTGCGACCCCTCCCCCAATATCTCCCTTTCTGTGCTCTATCGAAGAGAACCCGCCTCGGAGGTCGACGCTTTCGATGCATATCGAACAGCCTCTGGCACGCTCTGTAGCGGAGTCAATTAGCAAGTCTGTGCGTGCGCGTCCGCCGCGCGCTGGCCGACGCCTCCTGGCCCAGCAGTGCGGCGAAGTGTACCTAACGGGAATCCCCCCTCCGGTCGCTCTCGGCCCGTTCCGAGAACACTTGATGCGCTTCACCGTTCACGCCCCACGGTCACCGCAGTGTAGTATATACTGTGCGGCACGGTGAACGTACGTGTCTGTTATAGTTCATCTCAGTCATTTCTTCTCCCGAGCAGCATAAAAAATACGGAGCAATTTCTTTCGCTTAAAATAGCTCGACGCTCAAACTTCACCAGGTGCTATGGCTGCCTGACCTAAAGGGCCACCGCGATCTCGAAGATTAAGGCAACCAGGTGTTACGCAATGGTGGCACTCGACAAGCAAAAGGTGCAGACACATCAGACCAATGTGAACTCAAAATAATGTTATTTACATGCACGAGGGCATACTCTGCGCAGGGTTCACAAGTTCTGCGATTTGCCCGAGTGAAATATCGGTAATGGGCCTGGGATATGCTACGCACCTCAGCCTGTCCGGTACCCAAGAGAAGCTACTGCCAAGCACTAAACGGCTGGGAAAGCACGGCGATAATTGTCTCACACTAAGCTCTCATTCTCTTCGGGCTTCTCGACACCATAGCCTATGTAGTCCTTCGCACTGAAAAATCCAAGCGCTTCTTCTTTTTTCGTTCTTCGATGTGCAATGCACTGTCAGCCTACAGCGTCTAGCTCTCCCGACCGCGTTCCAATGTTCGTGGGTCGATCGAAAAACGCCCCGTCTTTTTAACTCGGTAAGTCGGTGGCTCCTTTGTGGGCAGGGTCATAGCTCAGAGATTTACTTCCCTTACTACTGTTAGCGAGCCGTCATTAGTCCAGACTGTGCACTAACTGCTGCCATCTGCGTGATAGCTTAGAAGCCTGCATTTCACAATAGCAGCCTGCAGGCCCAGGTATGATCCCTCCCCCTTGCGAGTGCTTCGATGCACAAAACAGCGTTAAAAAAAAAGAAACCGCAAATATAAAGAGGAACATATTGACTCGAAAGCACGTAAAAATTCGACCTCCCACAGCACCACGCCATTATCTTGCCATCCGGGCCTGTGCTATAGATCGTACTGAGAAAATAAACTGTTGCTGCGTAACTATTCGAAAATCAGCAGAGAAAATACGGGATTTCTTTTTTTCTTTGCGTTACAATAAACTCAAGCGGGTTACGCTGAGTGCTTCGTACATTTCACTTTTCCTCTAACTCCCCCTGAACTTGCAGCACAGGAAGAGGTCATTTTGCATTGTTTGCGACTGGAAGAACTTTCTCAAAACATTTCCTGGTTCGCCAACGAGTTATTGTCCTCTCCGGAGCAGTGGGTGTTTAGCCTGCAAGCTTGTCTACGCCATGGTCGTCTACTTCTCTTCAGAGCACAGTGCGGTTACACTCGAAGGGGTGCCTTATTTCGCTTTTTCCTTGTTTGTTATTTTCTTTACCTGACTCGTGACAAGCCTTCCGACTGTCAGGTTCCACTGCTCTGCAGTTTGACTGCAGCGCTTATTGCGCTGTGTTTCTGGCTTCAGCTTTAATTATGACACCACTCTCCGTTCCAATAGTGTCGTTAAACATTTTGTTTGATGAGCTGTATATTTTTTTTAGCTTTTTTAATTTTCGTTTCGAGACGCCTATGCCATTATAGATTGAAGCAGGGAGCTAGATCATGCTGCAGGTTGGACAGAAGCATTAGAAGAAAAAAAAAACATACCGGCACATATTTCTTAAGAGACAGCATTATTGGCTTTCCGTGCGCTGTATACGATTCTAGGGAACAAGTGCTTCGGTATGCCTGCTACATCGTCTTCCTGCGTTTACTCTGTAAAACAGCATTTCCTGCAATGCATACGTAAACATTCCCGAAGAAACTTTTAAGGTGGCAGCGTTAAGGAGTTCATGTCGAAGAAATTCCGGCGTCGTCGGTGTTGGCGTCGAAGTCGTCGACCGCGAGCGAAAAATCCACGAAAAATCACCAGAGAATCAATCTTGGAGGCGGGTGGTCCACCTAGGTCACGTGACCTTGTGGCGTCATCACAACCTGCCCACGGAATTGTGAGCAAACTGACCACCGTAGCAGGTGGCATTTAAATTAATAATTGGTCGCGAGAGTTTGCTCCGGAAGAGCAACATGGTCACGCAAGCCCCAACGGTGGCAGCACCTGCCATCTCAGGGCAATCACGCATCGCTTAACCCCGCTCCACCCCTGCACCAGGTGGGGTATGAGGGCTCCCAGGGATCTTCGAGTAATGAGTAGAGAATGAGCAATCATTTATATATAGGCATTACTCCACTGAAGATATCGTTTCCTACCCTGAACGCGGAGCTAAAAATATCTCCTCCAATTTTTTGAGCGCTCTTGAGAAAACGTAAGACATCCTCGAGTTTATGCGCCGGTCCTAGATTTTTCTTTTATTTTTTTGCTTTTAAACTTCTGCGTAGGCTGTGGCTTACATTGGGGACATCAAGAAACGCAAACAGATTATACGGTAGGGCAGCCAATTCGCGTTAAACAGTTCGTAAATTTTCTACCGTGTTAGTCGAAAAGCTTCAGCAATCATTTAACTAAGAACCCTTGCCACCTGCTGACTTCATGTTCAGCTGTTGACATATAAGTTGCCTCAAAACCACAAGCTTCGGTCAATGCCCTGCTGTTTTTGTAGGATATGCAATCGGCTACGCTCTTAACGGTGATCCACCACGCGCACAGAAAGGTAGAAAATGATGGAAACAGAAAAAAAGCTCTCCCTAAGAAAAAAAAAAACAGCACACTGAAACAGCTGTGTACGTTCTAAAGCTTAGGTGTCCTTTTTTTACTTTTTAATTTTTTTAAAATCTACTCTAGCTATTTCGTGAATAAGTGTATATATATATATATATATATATATATATATATATATATATATATATATATATATATATATATATATATATATATATATATATATATATATATATATATATATATATATATATATATATATATATATATATATATATATATATATATATATATACCTTTACTGCTGCTATCCCCAACTTTAAGGAAGGTTAACTTGATTTGCAGGGATAAATTCATATGGCACCATACATGACGCTCAAATTATCCGCTTAGAATGCAAAGCTGCCGGATGCTGCCTTTTTTTTTCCTGGAGCTCTCTAAACGGGAATTCCTAAAAAGCAGCTCCGACGACCTCCATTCGATGTATAGGCAACTTCATTTACGTCATCATTAAGGTTGTTATTGGCTTGCTTCTCTTTGACACTTGGCGGGGTCAACTTCCTTCTAAACTTAATGTTGCTTTTGCTACGATGTTGTTAATGTTTTTCGACAGTACAGTTCATGCATGAGGCGACTGACGACTGCTTTTTTGTCCTAAAACTGTGGTCGATGTAAAGCGTATAGGGTTACTCTAGACCAGAGGCGTAAAAGCCCATGCATCTAACGAGAATCGAACCGAAAGTCATTTTGCCCGTTTACTAAAGCATCTGGAGGTTTAACCAAAAATACAAGCATGCAGCTACCGCACACATCCCTCAAGAAAAATCAAGAAATAATCTGGCGCAGACTTCAGACCAAGTCGCATGTGCACATATTCCCCGATCAAATCAGTCCGCACTGTAAACTGTGTCGAGTCCTCTGGGTACCCTAGATAACATATTATGGTACTGCTGGGAGGATCCCCCTTCTGCAGATCTCGTGGCTTCTTCCACACTCAAAGCATGGGAAGACGTACTGATCAGCACAGACCCAACCACGCAAGTTAAGGCTGCCAAGGGAGCCGAGAGGATGCCGCCAGCCATCAATTGACTGCCATCTGACACAACGGACTGCCCACCAATGCCATCCTTTTTGCCGCTTCATAGATGCGTTTTCACTCACTCACTCACTCACTCACTCACTCACTCACTCACTCACTCACTCACTCACTCACTCACTCACTCACTCACTCACTCACTCACTCACTCACTCACTCACTCACTCACTCACTCACTCACTCACTCACTCACTCACTCACTCACTCACTCACTCACTCACCGTTGCACCCCAGAGAGCCCTGAAATTGTTGAAATGAAATTATTTACCCATAAAATCCTTTTTGTTTGGTTTATGGGAGCTTAACGTCCCAATGCGACTCAGGCTATGAGAGACGCCGTAGTGAAGGGCTCCGGAAATTTCTACCACCTGGGGTTCTTTAACGTGCACTGACATCGCACAGCACACGGGCTTCTAGAATTTCACCTCCATCGAAATTCGACCGCCGCGGCCGGGATCGAACCCACGTCTTTCGGGCCAGCAGCCGAGCGCCATAACCACTCAGCCACCGCGGCGGCTAAAAATCTCTTTTGTGGATAAATACAATGCAAGCAATGCCTTTGGGTGAGACGCCGTGCATATAAGAGATCGGTGCACAACCCACGGTGAATAAACACAAATGTAAGCGAGAATACTAATTTTACTCGGAGAAGTCACATATTCAACATTTTCCTCACACCACATGTGTGTTCTTCTGCATAGTAGCAGAAATAAAAAATATCTGGAAGGGTTTTAGGAAGAAAGACAGGTCATTTCAATGGTGTCCACAACAGTTCTCGGAATTTAAAAGCCGCTGGACTCGTGCGATACGCTCGAAAGAAATACAAAGTCTTTAACAATCAGACTAAAAACATTTGAAGCGATTTATTCGTTTATATTCTCCACGTTTTTCGATCAGCACGCACAAATGCTTTCGATAAAGCGCATCGACCAATCTTTGGAGACAAAAATTTACCGCAGTTTTGATGTCATAAGCATTGCCTTTGAGTGCTCTTAATGACTCACGATGTTAACCTATCTGCTGCCGTTTTGCAGTACGCTTTCATGCAGGCCGTGGTGTGTCCGATTTTTGCAGTGTAAGCTCTTATTGGCTCGCTGCTAAAAAAAAAGAGAATTGGCAGTGGCTTAACTTGGCTAACCCTGGAATTCAGCGAAAAGCAAGGATGGTTGCCAAGTGTCTGACGCTCGTCCATGGCAGCACTGCTACACGCTCGCGACAGCCGTTGTATATATACCCACACGACCACGTGTCTATGGCGCGGCATCACATGGTTTTACGATCCCCCCCCCCCCCCCCCAATCGGATGTCACCAAGTGGCCTCACATCACCCATCGAATGTTCTTAAGGTCAATGGCCAACGCAAATGTCACCCAATGTCAAAGGTCAACTAAAGGTCATGGGTCAAGGTCAGGGGACAAGGGTTCTACGCCACACCTGTACCACATATGGTCATACACGCCTATCCTTGGTTGGGCTGAAGGTCGTTCGAGGTCGTTCCGCTGCCTACCTGAAAACTGTTTTACCTAACGTTGTGAAGCTTTTCGCTTCAAAAATGGCGTCGGCGGCGTCCGCACAGCCCGCCGTCGGGCGCCATCGATGTGTGCCCCATCCAGCGCCTCACTCCCCTCCCAGCACCTCTCGAATCTCAGGCGGGTGCTCCGAGGCCTCCGCGAAGGCGTCCGAGTGACTTTATCGTTTGCGCTATTATGTCAGCTCTACTGTGTCACTAGTTTTCAGCGAACACTAGCAGGAAGACGATTCCTTTGCAATCACAAGCCAGCTACCTCTGCCTCATTAGCGTTACAAACCCGTAACTGTTTTGTGTTTATTTTTGTCAAGCAGTGTGTATCGCAAGTGCACTGTCTCATCAGCATTATCATGAGCAAAACAAACCCAAGAATACTATACTGTTTCCTGCATCCGAACCTAATTTTCTGAAATAACAAAGTCTAGGCGGTTGTTTGTGCTTTGTAAGCGACGACCGTGCACTACTCCATCACATGAGGTGTCAGAAATACCTGACTGAACTGTGGGGCCCTTGACATGCTGCAGTGAACACGCGGACTTCGTAATAGGACTCACTAGGGACACAAGAGAACGATATAGGGACAGAGGCGGTTTGCGGAGCTCCAGATTGACTGTGCCTCACGCAGTCTGCTCAAGGCCGGCATGTTGCTGTGCGTCTGAGTGAATTAAGCAATGGGAGGCATTTGTGTGCTCGACGTTTCTCGCGCTCAGGTTTGTCACGAACACGACTTCACGCCATGGTGGCTCAGCGTCTTTGGCGCTCGGCTCCTGGTCTCGAGATCGCGGTTTCGATCCCTGCCGCGGCGGCTTTATTTCGATGGAGGCGAACTACAAAATTCACCGTGCTCTTTGCTATGCCAGTGTACGTTAAAGATCTTCAGGTGGTCGTAATTAATCAGGAGCCCTCCACTAACGCGATTATCATATTCCATTCACAGCTTTGAGAGGTTAACCACCACAATCAACAATTTACTAACAGCTAGGACTTCCCATCCAAACCTGCTGCGCCGAATGACGCTACCGTAATAGTTATACTTGTAAAGATATCGGCGAGGTGCCCTGATTTTGTCCAGGCGGGCGAATTAAGAACACTGATAGGTCCTCACGAAAGCGAAGCACAGAAAGGTGTGAAATGTAACTATATATTTTTCGTGCATTCCCGTACAGTTATTCTCTACGACCACAT
Source organism: Amblyomma americanum (assembly GCF_052857255.1). Lineage (NCBI taxonomy): Eukaryota > Metazoa > Arthropoda > Arachnida > Ixodida > Ixodidae > Amblyomma > Amblyomma americanum. The sequence goes on along the minus strand of NC_135500.1, from coordinate 95,831,867 downwards.
GCAAACTTGTTCCCCGGCTTCGGCCGCTGTAAAGTGACGAAGTCGGTAATGATGTATGTGCCATCGTTTGCAATGACTTTTAAGAAACTGCTGTCCCGCTTGCTTTTGCTCACATTGCGTACTACGTAAAATAACGTGTAAGGGTCGACACTGTAGATAAAAGCATAAATTCCCTCCTCCCGTTAAACATTTCGCTTTGCTCCAACAAGTGAAGCATTTGTATTCGAATCGAAAGCATTTTCACTCGTTCATGATAATCTAGAGTCTGGCTGGACAGTGCGAAATCATGCGGATAGAATAGCGCGGGAGCGGAACGTGAAACCGGCCGATGCCACACTCTGCCTCCTGGGCCTGTCTCAGTAGTTTCCCAGCTTTTCGGTCAGCCTCAGAGATTCACAGCTCAGGCTTTTTGCGAGCTGTCTTCGTGCTTTTCTCTCAACAGCCGTACGTGGATAACCACTTGTATGTCGCATAAATTGCGTATTCCTCGAGGAGGTTGCGCTCAAGTACAACACCAGGATTGTCAAATACTGTTCTGGTGAGGGGGAGCGTGGTCAGCTCTTTTCGCTAGGATCATGCAGAATCCTTGGTTGACTGCGGCAGCGCCTAGATTTGAACCAGCTTGGAGAGTCTTGCACACGAGACAGACATTCTAGCTCTATACGCCATGGCTTTTCTTTGGAAAATGTCTAAACCGACTGCACAGCGACCGCAGTCCTACACAAAGAAAGTGATAAGGACCCAATCAGGAAGGGCGTCTGACAAGGACACACGATCGCTCCACTACTATTCGTCGCGTGTTTGCAGGAGGTATTCAGGCGACCAGCTGGGAACAATCGGGGATAAGGTCAATGAAAGATAACTTAGCTATCTGAAATGAAATTGTTTGCCTAACTACGGAGACAAGATTGCAGAAAATTATGGATAAACAAGACAAAGAAAGCAGACTGGTGGATCTCAAAATTAATATGAAGAAAAATATAGTTGTGCTCGACGGTCTGTGAAGGCAACAAAATTGCCGATAGGCCTTGCAAAGCGATGGCAGTGCCTGCACATCAGGGCCTCGAAAGCGAAATAGCTTGGAGAATAAAAATAGGGTGGAGTGAATTTGTCAGCTATTCTCAGGTCGTGCCAACAGGTTAGCAGTATACCTCAAGAGGGGAGTATTGAGTAGTTTTATATAGCCAGTACTCCCCTGTGGGGCATAAAGTTGAAGGCTAACGAAAAAGGTTGAAATTAATTTGAGGACTGCAAAGTGGCCTGGAGCACAAGGGTGAGTTAATGATGTCCTAATAGAAACCGAAAGGAAGCAATGGGCTTGGGTAGCGCATGGGTTCTTTTTAACTTGTACTTATCGACTGTGTGGCTACCGCTGCTGCTGAGCGATCTTGTTCCTGTTCTTTAGAATCATGTCTGACTGCCTTGTCTGCGGCAACTCGTTTACAGACGGCAAAAAACGCTTATCTTGTTCTGAATGCCAATTCAGTTATCATGTGGGTACCTGTTCTGGGGTAACGCTTAGTGCGCACCGAAAAAAATCAGAGGCTGCCCTAAAATCCTGGAAATGTGTCACTTGCAAAACAGCCAAAGCTCGAAGTGGTCAAAATTCCACAACCGATGAAGACATAGCTGAACTTAGCCTGCCGGAAGAAATATCCGAGATTCACCGTAAACTTGCCTTCCTGCTAGAAATGAAGGTTAAGGTAGATGCACTTGAAGAAATCAAAGAAACAGTGGTAAGCGTCGATCAGTCCATGCAAGAAATGTCTTCAAAATATGATGAGGTCATCATTCAGATGAAGCAACAAAATGCAGATATTGCAGGTCTACGCAAACGTGTGGAAAAACTGGAAGTCAAAGTAAATGATCATGAAATTGAAGAGCTTCGGCAGCAAGTTAACGACCTTGATCAGTACGGCAGGCGGCTTAATCTAGAAGTGCATGAACTGCCCCTACATGAAAATGAAAACCTGCTAGAAAAGCTTAACCGCCTTGCAGACGATCTGCAGCTTCCATATCTCTCTGGACAAGACATTGAAGCCGCCCACCGCTTTCCGTTGAAATCACGAGCTGAAACGACAGACGTCGAAACCGTGAATGCTAGTATAGATAAGAAGGTAAAGTTTCCGCCCGTCCTGATTCGGTTTACGTCCCGTACAACAAGAGATGCATGGCTCGAGAAAAAGGCTGAACTGAAAGAATTAAACAAAAACATTTATGTGAATGAAAATCTTACAGTGCAGAACAAAAAGCTCTTCTGGCACATGAAGTCACGAGGTGATGAAAAAGGGTACCAGTTTGCATGGCACAATAATGGAAAAATGTTTGTAGGCCGTGCTCCCCGCTCTCGGGTTATCAGAATTGTCACGATGGAAGACCTTGATAACATAAGGTAAAGGCATTCAACAGCTTTAGTTTTTTATTTACTCATCCGTGGAAATGATAGCCCCTTTCCACGGATGTAAGTACTACGATAAGCATTAGTTTAAAGAAACTACAATCTTACGTCAAAACAACCGGTTTTCTTTGTTCCATTTATTGCCCAAAGCTTAAAAAGTAAACACGAGTCCATCTGCATGCTCCTAGATGAATTAGACCACAAATTTGATATTTTGGCTTTTTTGGAGACATGGTTTTGGGATGATTCTGATGTGGTACACTTCCCAGGATACAGATGCGCCTCACTATCTCGGAAAACTAAAAAAGGGGAGGTGTAGCCTTCTATGTTAAATGCGACTTCTCCTTTGATGTCATTCTCGATTTCACTGTTATGCACGGCCACTATGAATCTCTCATGATTGAATGTGTTATCAAGATATTTGTAGTTATGTACAGGCCACCCACTGGAATTGTTTCTAAGTTGTTAGACTTCATTGAACGCATGCTTGATTACTGCTCACAGCTGGGTAAATCCCTGATTGTCACGGGTGATTTTAATATTAACCTGCTTTATTTCGGGCCCTTCTCACGAGCATTTTTGGATGTGTTTTTTTCCTTTGGCTATGATAATGTCATTACTGCTCCGACCAGAGTGACGAATGCATCTGAAAGCCTGCTTGATTTGTGCTTCACGGCGCAAACAACTGGTCTAGAATCAGGTGCCCTGATATCCGAAGTGATCATATGCCGATATTTGTATTCTTTACACCTGAAACAAAAATGCGCAGACAAGGTAAACATGATGCGCGGCCACCATACAGAGCGATAAATAAGAGCACGGTTGCAGATTTTGTAAGATCAATAAGCAAAATAGAATAGTCTTTCATCTACAACTTGACAGATCCTGTAAAGGCGTTCGGCCAATTTTCTACAATAATTAGAAAGCTTTATAATGAAGCGTTTCCTTTAAGACAGACCAAACGCAATAAGAAATGTAGGAAACCATGGATCGACAATGAGCTGTTAGGAAGAATAAAAGAAAGTGAAAGACTGTTTGCCACTTTTATAAAGACAAGGAAACCAGAGCACTTAATAAAATTCAAAAAAGTGAGAAATAGACTGAGCCGAGATATAAAGTTAGCACGCGAAAGGTATCATCAGAATAAATTCACCAATATTCTCAATGACCCCAAAAAAGTCTGGAAAGCATTAAATGAACTGCTTACTAACGTTAAAGAAAGTTCTGTTTCTGAAATAAGCGATAACGGAACAATATACAAAGGAGATTCACTCGCGAATAAGTTTAATGAACATTTTCTAAAAAGCGGATCATCAAGTGCTTTGAACACTTGCAACCCAACCTATAGATCTTATATTTCGACTAGTATAAGCAGGTCTTTATTTCTCGCACCTACAAATGACGCGGAGATAAGTAGCCAACTGCTCAAATTAAAGAACTCAGCAGCCTGTGGTGTTGACGGCATTACAGCAGAGCCTATAAAAACAGTCGCGGTGTACATAAGCAAACCATTGTCATACATTTGCAATCTCATATTGTCTACTGGTATTTTCCCTGATGAATTAAAAATTGAAAAGGTATCGGTAATATTTTAAGGGGGTGACAGGAATGACTTTAACAACAACAGACCAATTTCGATCCTACCAATCTTTTCTAAATTAGTTGAGCAAGTGATTAATGAACGTATCCTGAATTTCTGCGCTGTAAATAATAATATAACAGAAAGACAATATGGGTTTCGGAAGCAACAGCGTACGGAAACGGCGCTGCTAAACATGAAATAATTGTAAGCAACTTAGAAAATAAACTGTATACAATAGGAATATTTCTTGACTTTAAAAATGCATTTGACTCCATCAAGCATTACATCTTATTACTAAAGTTAAGTGAGTATGGGATAAGGGGAACCACTCTTAACCTAGTTCAAAGTTACTTCACTAACAGTCTACAGTACACAGAAATACTTAGTTCGCGATCCGCACGGGGAGAAATCAAATTTGGTGTACCACAAGGGTCTATTCTCGGCCCGCTTCTTTTCCTTTTATGCATCAATGATATCATTAACGTGCCTCTTACTACAGACGTAATCCTGTATGCCGATGACACTAACGTTTTTTTTTTTTTTCTGGTGAAAATTTATGCGCTGTTCAACGGGAAGCTAATATCTGGCTAAATAAAGTGTATGAGTGGCTTAGAATCAACAAATTAGAATTAAACACTAAGAAAACAAAATACATTATTTTTAGCCTTGTGGTAAGCATATCGATGACACCATAGTATTAAAGTACAATGAAGAAGTCATCCAGTGCTGCTCATTTCGTATATTTCTTGGAGTTGTGTTTGAAGAACATTTGAACTGGTCAAATCATATCGACAACATAAAGACCAGTATTGCAAGATCCATCGGTATTATAAATAAACTAAGGAACCTATTACCTCCGCAATTAAAAAAAAACAGCTATATTATAGTCTAGTGCATTCACGCCTTCAATACTGCTTATTCGTTTGGGGAACGACGACAAAAACAAATATAGATAAGTTATTTGTTTTACAGAAACGCATATTACGCATTATTGAGTATGCACCCTACATGAGTCATTCCACTCCGCTTTTCAAGAAGAACAATATATTAACAATCCGAAATCTCATTAACAGGAAAACAGCAATTACAATATTCCACGCAATCAAGCTTAATGAAAGAGAATTCTTTTTCAAAAATACCTCCCGAACGAACACGAATATGACACAAGGTACACAACTTACAACAAGGGTAAAATACGAACTAATTACGGCATGCAACAGCAATCATTTGTTATACCAGATTTTTTAAATCGCCACCCTGCCTTTACGACGTTAGTAAATCAATCATTTTCGTTAGCAGTCTTCAGAAAAAAATTGAATGCTTATTTGTTGTCACTTTAGGAGAAATTTGACTTCCTAATCATGTCCGGATGCTTTGAATATATATATATATATATATATATATATATATATTGTTAACCCTTCAAGGCCGCTTTTTGTCAATTCCCGTATTATCTTTACCATTGTTCTCTGCTCTTTAGGGCATGTAACCGATCATTTTTCTCTTCACACCCTATGCTGAGGTGTTGTGTGTATTGAGAGGCTGACACTCGTCAGGCATCCGTGCCTTTTTGTCAGCTTCTTAGACAGATGTGTACTTTTTTTTCTTGTACCTGTATGCCTGAAATAAACATTCATTCATTCATTCATTCATTCATTCATTCATTCATTCATTCATTCATTCATTCATTCATTCATTCATTCATTCATTCATTCATTCATTCATTCATTCATTCATGAAGTGGGAAGGATAGGTAACCGATGGTAATTAAGGATAGAGGACTGGATTCCATGAATAGGCACGCGCCTCAAGGGGCGGCGGGAAGTTAGGTGGGCGAACGAGATTAAGACGTTAGCGGCAATACGGTGGCCGCAGCTGCCAAAAGACAGGGTTAATTGGAGAGACATGGAAGCGGCCTTTGCCCTGCAGTGGCCGTAGTCAGGCAGATGATGAGCATGGCTTCCGTAAATTTAGCAAGCACGGGGTTGCATTTCTTCTGTTTTTAGCGATGCCAGCAGCACAGTCAATTTGCCTTGCATAATATATCTAAATAAGGCATAGGAGCGTAACTTAGGTGCAGCTCTTCCGTGAATGCATAAAGTTTCCCACGCTTTTGTTCTCAAATCTGAAGCTGCGCTGCACTCCGGGACTCCGCTGACGGATGAAAGCGTACTTATGTATTGAAGACATGGCCTGTATTTTCAAACACACAAGCAACGACACGGAGGAGGAGAAGTAGCTTGGCCGCCTCATGCGTGGGGTCAAGCAGGAACCTTTCGCGGGCCTCTCTCGCAGCCCACCGCGCACTGTTGCTGAATTCCGCACGGAGGCAACCATCATGGAGACGACGAGCAACGGGCCCGGCAATACTATCAGGATGTCGAAAGTATGGGGCCTGATGTTTTTCAACGCGAATATCGTTAAAGGCCCAATTACGGGCAGGTGGTCAACAGCAGATGGTCCCTGGCAGGTGGTCCCCAGAGAGCAACCTAGGAGGCACTTGACCTGGCGGCACATCGCAATCTGCTCACCGGATAGTGAGCACACAAACTATATACCAACCGTGGAAGGTGGCAGTTGAATTAATGACTGGTCGCTCGGGAAGAGCAACGCTTAACCGTTGCACCACTGCGCCAGGATATCCACGAGCGTTTCCAAAGATACGTAGAGTAGAAAATTACCAATTGTGCACACATATCAGCTTTATGATCAGTACATATATGAACATATATAAGAATTAATAATAAAGAAGCTGTTGAAACCCTTTCACGCAGGAGGAATGCTGGTGCTCAAAAAGTTGTTTCCTGCCTCCAGGATGCCATTCTAAAGATGATCTTGTAAGATAAAGATGATTGTGATGGTTCCCACGAGAATCTACAACGAGAAGGCCATGTCTGCCATCAGCGAGAGCTTCGAGAAATCAGAGCGAAAACCAGCTAAAGTCAATAAGAGAGCCCTCAGACTCTCTGGAAACTTTCTCCCGAAGCAGCGAGCTTGCTCGATAACGCGTGGAATCGCGTCAAGGCGACATGCGATAGAGTCACTGGAAGGTTTCCGAAAAAGACGCGTGTGACAAGGCAGCATCCAGCACAGGGCGTACGCGCCAAAGCGGGGCTAAAGTATGTGACTTTCCTCCAGGCGGCTTGCGAATACGACACCGTTCTTCACTCCTTCCGTGCTGGTGCGGTTGATCTGTCCACCGCAACTACAGCGCCTCTTTCTCTCTCTATCCCCTGATTCCCTCCTTCATTCCTTTCGAAACTGTCCGTTTGAGGTGTCCACCGAGAGTGACATTTACTGCGCCCTTCATTTCCATTTAAGCAATTTATTACGGTCCACCTGGCTGCTTTCGCGTTTGTGGAGCCTCAGCCACTCAGGATGTTTGGGATAGTTGATTATTGTCGAAGTTCTTAAAACGCGCATCAATGCAAGACCTTAGCAGTACGTTCGGCCACCTTCCCACTCTCGTGCGTGTGTACATAAAGCTGCTGTTGGCATCATAAGCGACCCTTTCTATCTCTCCACTCATACGGCTGTATTGCATGGTCACAGTGGTAGCGCAGGACAAACAGATTAAAGATGGCGAAGGCTGCGCCGTTGGTCCAAGGGTGCAGAGGCCGAAGCACAATGCAGCGTTTCTTCAACGTCACGTAAGCGTCTCGGCTACTGGGATTGCCGGCGGCGAAATCAGGTGGTTGGAGCGAGGCGACGTATGGAGGCACAGTGTCGGCGCCGGAAATCATCGCAGATGGGCATCATCAGCTGGGACACCATTAGACAAACGCGATGAAATATAAAAGGCACACCAACACTGGATATCGACCAATGGGTGAAATCACCCATGACCGATATCTTGACCTGCACTCAACACAATGACACGTCAACGGACATCCCCACCCTAGATTCACGATTAGCCGATCTCTTGGAGGCTCATAATAGCATCCTGGAAAGATGGAGGCGCCCGGCACACAACCGTACACTCAAAAGACAACTGGCCGCATTATAGACACAGATTACATTACCTAACATGGTGAAGAACTCTGCCGCTCCAATTAGGGTCAGGTATGCAATGATATGGCCGGAAAACTCTTTACAAAGAAAACCTCGCAGCTCTTACGGCATCTCATAGATCCTGCACAATCATGCACCGCCTCCCAGCACCACATAACACGCCTCATACATAACTCTGCGCTCACACCTGATGCCTCTCTAGATCAACTCAAAACGGTACACACATCACCCGGTACCTCCTCCCCTCTCCCGCTCTTCACAGGAACATCGAACGAGGTTCTGGACGCAGACGCTACGGAGCAAGACGTCCGCTTGACCCTCCAAAACATCCGTACAGGCTCCGCACCAGGAGAGGATCAGATAAATTCCATGCTCCGTCGCCGCCGCCGGAACAACAGGGAACAACAGCGAGCCCATAATGTCCACCACACGGTCTGCAACGGTATTGACATCAGGTGCTACTGCGCTTACATGTCTGAAAAAGGCCACTGACGTAGCATAGAAAGCGGTAGGCTGCTCTATTGAGGTCAATGATTAACAGGGGCCGAGGGATTCAAAAAGCACAAGGAAGGGCCCAAAAACTACCGCTCTAGGGTTCGCGCCGGAGACGCGTCCCCCAGCAGGATACGCAAAATGCACTTCTAAGATAACGAGTACGTGATGGACAAAGTTGGAAACGCAAAATCGCCTCTCTCCCGTGGTAGTCCGAAAATCGCGCGAGCCACAAGCTCGGTTCCGCCTGACCAAAAATCATGCTGGCAGGAAACGTGGACAAAATGCTTAGTTACACTTCTGTCGCGATATCTCGTAGTCGTACACTGCGAATGGAGGCGGAGAATTTCTAGAGTTAGTGCACACACTACCACACAGAACATGGCGCATTGAATTCGGTTTTCATTTATATGCTTTGTAGATTTTCAGTTTGCTTTCTCAAAAAACCGTAACTTTTTTTGATATTCTGCTTTTATTCCTCCAGTTGCACGGACTGGTTAGACAATGCGAATATCCAAAAGCCATTATTGTCATAGACAATGCCCGTACGTAGCTTGTGAGCCCAAGTGGAACTAGTCGGTTTGGGTTCTTTTTGGGAAGGAGGAATGAAATGTGCAGTCCCCGAACGCCGCCGTAAGGGAAGTGAGTGAAAGACTATTTTCAACAGAAGACGACGACCTCATCCTAAACTCCGGCTCTCCATCTCAGTCGAGAGATGAGGGCCAGGAGGTATTGAGGTGGAAGGATCGCCGCGTCAGATGCTGGTCTGGATTTCTTGAATCCCGGCGGCCTCTTCAGCCAGTTAGACGGCGAGGAGCTGGTGCTCAGGGTCCGGGCTACGCAGCAAGGTCTTCCAGGTGTCTCTACAATCTATTTTATTCGCCCTGCCTGGGGATTGTGTGCGCTCCCAAAGGAATGCCAGTGCACGTTAAATATTCCCAGGTGGTCGAAATTATTCCAGAGACCTACACTGCGGCGCCTCTTTCTTCCTTTCTTCTTTCACTCTCTATTCTATGCCTTCCCTTACGGCACGGTTCGGGTGTCCACCGTGATATGTGAGAAAGTTACTGCGTCATTTCCTTTCCTCAAAAACCATTATTTTGTACTTATGAATGTACACTGGACGCTTTGAAGGCGTAGGTCCAAAGTTTATGAGTTTATTTCTGCGCGCGACAGTGCGGGGCATGTGTAAGCGATGACACGTTCAATGCCATCCTGTCGTTTCATGAGAATCGCACCAAGGCCGATGTTGCTGGCATCGGTGTGTACTTCAGTGTTACCTCGCTCATCAAAATGGGCAAGAACGGGCGGCGTCTGAAGACGCAGACGGAGCTCGGCTTAAGCAATATTTCTCGTGGACCCAAACCAAAGGTGCGGCGTCGGGGGTGAGGCGAGTCAGTGGTTCAGCGAGGTCAGCGAAATTTTCGATAAAACGTCGATAGTAGCTGCAGAAACCGAGAGTAATAATAATTGGTTTTTTGGGAAAACGAAATGGCGCAGTATCTGTCTCATGTATGGTTGGACACCTGAACAGCGCCGTAAGGTAAGGGATAAAGGAGGGAGTGAACGAAGAAAGAGGTGCCGTAGTGGAGGGCTCCGGAATAATTTCGACCACCTGGGGATCTTTAACGTGCACACGGATCTTTATCATGTTATCCCATCCCTTACGGCGCGGTTCAGGTGTCCAAGGATATGTGAGATAGATACTGCGCCATTTCCTTTTCCCAAAAACCAATTATTATTATTAATTATTATTCGAGATAGACTAGGCAACACTGCCATTTAAGACCGGTGAGGACATGTCCATCATCCGCTGAAATGAGGCAGGCGCAGAACAAAGACCGAAAGGTAGAACTGTAAATTCACAAAAGGCCGTCGGGAGTGACAAAGGCCGTCTTCGTCCCGTTCATCAACCTCCATTTGCCAGTAGCCACTTTTTAGGTCGATGGACGAAAAATACCGAGCACGCCGAAGGCGTTCGAGAGAATCGTCAATAGTGGGCATTGGGTAAACTTCCTTCTTGGTGACTGCGTTTAGCTTTCGGTAATCGACGCAAGAATGTAGCGCACCGTCTTTATTTTAAACGAGGAGAAGAAGGAGAGAGACTTTAATGAAACAGGATATATCTGCCTGGTTGACCTGGCATGCTACTCCAGTATTTTTAACGAGGACGACCGGCGTGGAGCATGGGCTGTTGGAAGGCTGGATAACGTAATCTTCGTGCATCTCCTTGACTTGGGACTTAATGACTTCGCGCTCTGTCGACGATACGCGATAGGGGTGTCGACGGATTGGGTGCACGTCATCGAACATCCCCATGTGGTGATTGGTTATGGTAGTTTGACGCACTTTCGACGAGGAGGCGAAACATTCTCTGATTTCAAGCAACAGTGCACACAGCTGTTCCCGCTGGCTGGCTGACAGCACGGAGTTTACTTCGAGGCTCTCGAAGGACATGGGAGACTGCATTGATTTTGTGGAGAAGCACTCAGAAACATCGAAGATACGTTCTGCAATTGCTACGGAAGCACCGGGAAAAAATGCCGATGCTCGTGCGTAAAATTCGTAGCATGTACCTGTGAATGTGAAGATAGATCAGACTGCGGGCCACGCACACGCCTTGTGTCAGCAGTAGTGAAAGGTTGGTTTCGGCGATGGCGTCACCGTCTTGAAGTGATTCACACTAGACAGTAATGAAGACGCTGGTTCGAGGCGGCAGGGCGACAGTGTTCGCGGAACCATGAAGCATCTGGCTTGGCCGCGGCGCATTGCCGAGGGCGACAGCTTTCTCTGGTGAGAACGTGACCTTTTAATCACGAAGGTCAATAATCGTCCCATATTCATGCAGAAGCTCGACACAGTGGACTGCTGGATTTGAACTCGGGTGGTGCATAAACTGCGAGGGGCAATCAGATGACCGCCCGCCATGCGAACGTGTGTGCCAGCCCATGGCGTGAGAACCTTTCTGAAAATGGCAACAAGCTGGCTACTTAGAATCGAATAATCAGCACCAGTATCTAAAATTAATGCGGATTAGCTCAGCTAATCTATGATATACAAAGCGAAAGATGTCGGCGTTAACTGTGTTCATTGGGGTTGGCGTTGACAATGTTCTAGACGGCGATGGCTTTGAGCAAAGGAAGGGCGCATAACTGGCTCCCTGGAGATGCGACGCCTCATTCGTGCTTTGATGCATGTGGCGGTGGTGAGAGAGAGATGTGGCCTGAATGCATTAGCGTTGACAGCGTAGTGGCTGACATACGGCACTGCAGCAATACCTAGGCCGCAGCGTTCATTTGGTGATCGATCTCTCGCGATCAACCATTAACTGCATGCCACCTGCCGGGGTGGAAGGGAGGGCGCGCTGCCTATCCAGTGCGCGAAACTCAATCAAAGCAGGCTTTTGCAGGACACCAACGCCACGTACATGAAAGCGAGATTGAGGTCTCCACTGACCCACGGAGCCGGTTGTGCGCCTTTCCTTTCGTGAAAATGAACGGCCTGTGTAAAGTTGTCAACGCCAATGAACTCTGTGAACGCCGTCGGCTTTTCGCGCCGACGGTCGGCGAGCTTCCATGTACTGCAGCACGGGTGCCGTCGGCCGCGGCGCCTCAGGAGGAGCCGGAACGAAAGACGCCGAAGCGGGAGCAGAACATTGCAGGGCGGCGGCGTGAGTCGACGTTCAGGCGACACAAGAGGAGGAGATGGGCGAGGATCATCGGCGGGTAAGGACGGCCGCATCGCTTGCTTCGCCTCCTCTCGGACAACGGTCGCTATGGTGCTGGGAGCCGTACGAGATGCCCCGTACAGCTGCCGGGGTTCATCGCGCCCAATCAAACGTATGAGATCTCGTAACAGTAAGGCGTCGGTGCCATGCAATGGTAACTCACCGGAAACGGAGGCGGCCGACGCTCTTTGCTGAAGAACCTTCTCAATAGTGTAAGACTCAGCGAGAAATTCTGCGATAGTTTTCGAAGGGCTGCGCACGAGGCCAGCAAAAAGCTGCCCTTTGACGCCACGCATGAGATGGCGCAGATTTTGGACCTCGGACATTGCAGGGTCCGCGCTCTTGAAGAGGCGCGTCATGTCCTCGACTTACGCTGCAACGTTCTCATTTGGGAGATGAACGCGAGATTATAGAGCTCGTTCTGCCAGTTCGCGACGATCCGAGCTGCCGTAGGTTTCTAGGAGACGACGCCGGAACTCACTCCAGGAAGACAACTGCTTTTTGAGGTTTCCGAACCATGTCCGAGCGCCGTCGTCGAGGCTGAAGTAGACGTTCCTGAGCTGGGCGACATCACCCCAGTGGTTGAACGCGGCAACTCGCTCGTAGTGCTACAACCAGTTTTCCACGTCTTCAAAGATGTCATGGAAGGAATTTGAGCTGCGAAGTTCTGGAGCGTGAAATAAGGGTTGGTCGCGCCAGGCTTTGGGGTTCCGCCGAGTTGTTCCGTGGACATACTCGATGGTGAAGGCTCAGGTGGTAAGCCTCGGAGCTGGTGGCTGGCACGGTGAACTGGCGGCTCTGCGGATATAGGCCTGGAGCTCCGGCTAACCGTTGGGGTACGAGACATGGCACCCCCCGCACTTCCACGAGATTTGTCATGGTGTTGGTTACAAGACAGGGACCCGACAGCTCGGCAGCGCGTCCTTCAGGAGGGGTGACCGCGAACTTCGTCTTTCAATCCGAGAGCCATCAGAATCAACGTCTTTTTTAACGAAATCTGCACTAGGCTAGTAGAAGCGAGTTTTCGCCGTGCCGGTCCGAGGCCACAGCTCGCATGCGCCGTAACCATAGCAGTCACACGCGCCGTTCCACAGAAGTTCCGGATAAGGACTCCACCCATTGCGGGGCTCTTTAAAGAGCTTCACCTCTTTCATTGAATAAAGGCTTTTCACCACCACCACCACCGCGGCGCCGCGCCGCGCCGATCTCCATCGCTGCGCCGACCCGTGACGACACCTGCGGCGTTGTGCAGCCTCACTGATTTAATATCTGATACGGGTCTCATTTGGACCCAAGATATTAAACTTATTTTTGGAAATACGGCGGAGTGCTTAAAAGCAGACCGGCATGGATTGGCCCGGTATTGTACTGAATCCGGGATCGGCCCGGGTCATAATAGCGCGCGTCTTTCTTCCAATCTTTGCTCTCCTATCTTTCGACTTTCCTACTTTCAGCACGTGGCAGCGATTGTGGCTCAGCTTGAGCCAGTTCCTTTTCATTCTTCCTGACCTACAGCAGCAGCCTCACTGCGCATACGCAAACCGTTCGCCGGTACGCCGAGTCTCCTCCATCGCGTTTGACTGCAATCTGAACTAGGTAGCCTAATTGGAGGCTAGCTTGCGACGGGGATTCGAACCAACGACGACATATGCACCTTCAGTTGAATGCCTTCCCAGACTCTCTACCTTCCCTTAAAGCCCGGTTAAGGTGTCCACCGAGATCCGAGACGGTTACCTCGCGACTTCCTTTCCTCAAAACCAATTTTTGTTATCAAAATGTGATGCAACCGCTCGTCGTACAGCGTTCTGAGTGGTGCCATACGCAGGTGTGTGTGTGTGTGTGTGTGTGTGTGTGTGTGTGTGTGTGTGTGTGTGTGTGTGTGTGTGTGTGTGTGTGTGTGTGTGTGTGTGAGTGTGTGTGTGTGTGTGTGTGTGTGTGTGTGTGTGTGTGTGTGTGTGTGTGTGTGTGTGTGTGTGTGTGTGTGTGTGTGTGCGCGTGTGTGTGTGTGCGTGTGTGCGTGTGCGCGTGCGTGCGCGCGTGTGTGCGTGTGTGTGCGCGCGCGTGTGTGTGTGTGTGTGTGTGTGTGTGTGTGTGTGTGTGTGTGTGTGTGTGTGTGTGTGTGTGCGTGCGTGCGTGCGTGCGTGCGTGTGCGTGCGTGCGTGTGTGAACGAACCGAGACAGAGTTGCTTTTGCATTACTACAGGTAGGCAGTCTTGTCTCTGGCGAAATTTATTGCGTCGGTACTCACGCAGTTATACGTCGTCTATTTATTCCCCTTGTTTGCTTAGTTTTAAGGACATCGCAGAAGTCATGTATGTTGACCTCATCATGTCAGGACGCCTAACATCCGGAGGTTATTTGTGGTGACAGTCGACTGTTTACAGTCCTGTGCAATGACCTCTTGCACCTCATCTCTTTATCGAGTATTCCCGCCGACACCAACTGATGGTCTGCGTGACCCCCTGGTCAATCTTTCCGCCGGAAACAAATCACTTTGGCGTGGCGTTGAATATACACTGTCAGACCGCAGTCGGAATGACGTCATCGTGGTCATCATCGTCATTTATACAAGGCACTCCACCCTTCTCTCTCTCTCTCTCTCTCTCTTTCACACACACACACACACTGGTTTCATGTGCCTCTGATCGAAACAAGTACGCCCATAAACAATTCAAATGACAACGGCTTGCGAGCGGATGTAAGACCTGCAGGACTTCCCTCATGCGTAGTAATGTAACAATCATTCTCGCTTCGTCTCTGGGAAGGTGTCCTGCATGCTTGTCGATTTGTTGAGCACTGCAGTTGTCACCCGTAGGAGGGCACTGTTTCCCTGTGTAACATGAAGCGAAAGATTCTGGTATGTATATGCGTTGTTTCGTGTACTACATCTGCGTCTGCACGCTGCGTCAAATGCATCCTATATAAGCATCTCATTACACCAGCGTTCCCTGTGAGTCAGAAACGTGACTCTTGGAAGCGTTCCAAAGTCCTTTATTTGGATCTAGTCACGTGGTTCACCGTGGGGACGAGGATACGCGAGAGGTTCTAGCTGTGCATTCGCTCCTACGCCGACTTCGAATACTGATTTGGCGCGCAGAGAATAATAGCAAACTTTTTCTCACACTCGCTATACTGTCCACTTGCTTCTGGGAATAAACGTTGTTCTGGGAATGCTATACTGAGGTACTGTCGTGAAGCTTTTTTTTTTATAATTCTTTCCTTAGCCGCAGTGTACAGTCGCTATACCTACATGGCACTAGAGTCACCGTGGCGCCACTTCCGACGTGTTTTTGTCTTAATACTGGACGTTTTTAGCATACCGGAGACGTAAGAGCGGCGATGTATACCTTTTTACCGAACGCCGGCTTTGCACGCGCAGTGGCTCTCCCTGACCCCCAATGCCACTGCGCAGGAGCGGTCCGGTAAACCGGTATACGTCTCCGGTAGTAGGTCTCCGGTACGCTAAAAACGTCTATTCTTCTTCTCTTCCGTTTTCTATACTACGTTTAACACACGTCAGCTCATGGCTGAAAAGGAAGCTTGTGGATTTTAGGGAATAATACCGAAGGAACATTGTTGGCACTCTCACGTACACCCAAAGATCGCTCCCTACCTCACATATTAGCAACCGGGTGTCAAATTCACTCACTGATATAAAAAAAATTGGGCTAACAGCTGCTTTGGTGTGCAATTCGAAGGCAGCATGACTACTGTAAGTGGGTGGGCTAGCACTTAGCGCACCACACAAGCAGGCTCCGAAAAATATCACGCATTGTGACTGTGACATTCATTGTCACACTTTGCGCCATGACGCGTCTGTACATTACCAGTTTATTACAGGAGCAGCGACGCAGGCTTCCGCGTTTTAATACAAGCACCCTGACCATTCATGGCTGTCAACCGTGCTGCTATTGACAATTCTGATGAGTCGCAGTGATCAGTGGCTCTAGCGGTCGGCGTCTCAGCGAGATCACAGTTTCTATCCCAAATACGCAGCGGCCGTATTTCGGTGGAGGCGGAATGCAAAACCGCCCACGTACTGAGACACTGAACATATCGTGAAATCAGGGGGGTTGAATTTAACCAAGTAAATCGGGGCCGCCGCGGTGGCTCGGTGGTTATGGCGCTCGGCTGCTGACTCGAAAGACGCTATTTGAATCCCGGCCGAGCCGGTCGAATTTCGATGCAGGCGAAATGCTAGAGGCCCGTGTACTGGCGATGTCAGTGCACGTTAAAGAACGCCATGTAGTTGAAATTATCCGCAACCCAACAAAATACGGCGTCCCTCATATTCGTGTCGCTCTGGGAGGTAAACCCCCATGAAACAAAGCCACTTAAACCGGTGCCCTTCACTATATGCCCAGCAAAGGGGAAAAGCGTGGGGACGAGGTTTCCATAACCACATGCGGCAGAGCCATGCTACTGTCATCACATCAAGACATCATCGACATCAGCCTATAGCTGCGTCCACTGCAGCACAAAACTTTCTTTAACTGATTTTCAAATTAGCGAGAGCAGACTCTCGTGGTCAGAGCGACAAAAGCAGGAAGGGGTCATTTGCTGTTTACCTTAGTGTGTGCGCAAAAAGACACCTAAAATAAAGTTAACGGCTTCAACAAGCGTTGAAGTTCGATTCCCGAGGTTTAAGCGGCCATCACATAATACTGGCTGAAATCAAGTGCGATATCGTAGTTTTCATTCTAAGACGACATTAATTTGTTCCACGTAAAATCGACTGGCTTTATAGAGTCGTGCTACTATGGGTGCCACTACGAAAACCAATAATATAAAATGGGCGTGAGGCCACTCTAGAGTAAGACAAATATTAAAACTCTGCGAGACGGAAGCCGTTGTGCTGGCGTCTGTGTACAACGTCCGTTCGGCGCTTTGACGCACAAATCGCCATTAACCTAACCACTCTTCACGCGCCTTCCTCGCGATCGTGGGTATTTCCTATGCGCCGAGACGACGCGAACGATTGTCCGGAGACCTACGTAAGGCGACACGCTCATTTCGATGACCTTTCGCACGCCTTGGTTCTCGCAGCGTGAGACGACCTTGATCGAGGAGACAGCGGCGACCACTGCTTCCAGGTATTGGAGGAGAAGCCTCAGCGAAGAAGACGCCCTTTCAAGGAGCTCGTGTATTTGCCCCGCTCGTACATTTGTAACTGCCCAGCGCAGCTCTGACAGACGTCTCTCAATTCGCGGCCCGTCAATTTCCCTTCCCGAAGGAGTGTACTGCGGCCCGATGCAAGCTTTTCTCGGGCATTCACGAAGCGTGGAGAATGTTTGCGAATGCGGCCTTGGCTTTCTTCATTTTATTGGTTCTTCTTTTTTTGTCCGAGCGCGTGGATTGCTTTCGTGCTGGATACGCGACGCTGCGCGGTCATTGTTGTCTTCCGAAGGATAATTTCTTCCCCCATGTTTGCTTAGAGAGAGGAAAAGAGAGCGAGAGAAAGGATCAGAAAGCGTAAACAGGATGCGACCTCTTGAGAAGCATTATGAGGGTATAGGCGATCGACGCTGCTTGGAATATAGAACGAGAGGCGAACCTACACTATACTCTGGTGGGCTGGACAGTTGAAACGCGTGCACAAGGTCCACGCGGATAAAGTGGGCAGGGCACTGAAGGAGCTATGAAACGTTACTTACTGACCTTAGAAAAAGCGCACGGGAGATCGTTGTTCGGACTTTCGTCAAAGAACTGCAAAAATTTTAAGCTAAGTTCATAACGCCAGAGAAATGGGCGATTAAAAACGATGTTACTCCTCTCCCCCTCAACTCATGCATGCCCACGTGTCAGAAAAAAACAATAAAGAAAACACGCAGAAAAGGTGAGGGCTACAGCACAACGAGACCCATCCCGTTCACATCAACTGGGCCCACCCAATAAGAAGGCTCGCCCAGATTGCTCATTCACGTCATCGGGGTAGGTGACGGCCAAGAACACGCGGTGAGGTGTAGGCCTAATTGGCTGCGAGCAGCAATTTTTAAAAATTATTAATAAATTATAGAGCCCACGTATAGAGCTATGAAACTTGACTGGAGAACTCACAGAGAGCAGTTGAACAGGTTCTTTTCATTACAATCTGACCATCAAAATCACATCAGGGTCCATTCAAACTTGAAAGGCGATGCCAATGTGGAAACAGGAATTAAACATAGGACAAAGAAGAAGCATGCAGACGCAAAAAAAAAAATACGGCCGAGGCACTTTTTTTTATGCGATGTTGATTGCCTCAGGGCATAAAGGGTATGAAATGAGGGATGATGAGGATGCTTAAATAAATGAAAAAAGGGTTGGCTGATTTAATAAAATCAAGGAGGGAATGATGATATGGTCCCTGTCTCCAAGCGATATATGAATCTGGATTGTTCGGTGACAGACAAACTATCGCCAGGGGAACTTAAGACTATTCACGTGTGGGAATGCGAAAGCTTTACTATTCCTGGGTGCATTGTTTACGCGTAATGTTTGTACATGCATTAAAGTAGTTTTCTACGAGTTTATGTGTTTGCGTATTGGTTGCGCACCAGACCGGAAACATTCGGACCCTCTCGCTGCACGGCAATGAATCATGTTGGCCGAGTTTGCAGGTCGTAGACGCAAGACGTGGACGTATATGACACCACCTGCAACGATTTACGACGAACTGCTGCTGCATGACCATTTTGCTACGAATGTCTGGGGAGGCACACAACTAAAGGTGCATATGTCGTGGGTTCAAAGCGCTGTCGAAAGCTACCCCCCAGCCAGTCTTGCACATGTAAGCTATGTGCAACGAGAAATCGCATGGCACCACCCAGAACGAACGCTTTACCACGTGCGATTGCGTCGCAATTTTGGTACGCATGGTGTCGAGGAAACTGGCGCCACGGGGTAGTCGGCCAGTGGCGAGTAGACGAACGACGTGTCTGAGGTGGCGGTGCTCGGCTTGCTCTGTGCGTCATATGGCCGCTTGATGACGTCACCCTATTTTTTTCTTGCCCTTGCTGACCCTTGTAATGACATACTAGATCGTTACAGGGGTCAGCGGAAACGCTACTCAGCCCCACACAAAAGGCTAACCGAAGAGGAGGCGGTAGACTGGCGCAGACTACAAAGCGGTGCTTACCCGCACCTGCACAAACTACACAAGATTTTTCTTGCAAAATATGCAGATTAATGTCCGTGGTGCCAGGGTAAACCTACACTAGAGCATGTCACATGGACCTGCCCTAAGGAAGACTTAAACCTTAGAATAGACCACCCGAGTGTCGACGCAGTGGGAGCGCTCACTGGCCAGACAGGATGAGGAAGCGCAACGATTTCTCGTACGCCGACCCACGATGGCAGCTGTCAAGTGCGGCATCCTGGACCAAGGATCGACCACGGCGCCCAGTGACCCGTAAGGGTCGAGAACACTTTAATTTTGTCGCCAATAAAGTTTTTTCCACCCATCCATCCATTGCCCTTGCTGGGATTTTCTGTGCGAGAACACACACACGCCAGAACAATCCGCGAGCACACACACACACACGCCGCCGGCCTTTTTGCTTTTAATAGGACTGGTAATCTTTAGCATTTAAAAACATTGGCTTAGACTACATGAACGCGTGTATCGCTTTTTCCTCACGGGTTAAATGTGCTGGAGAGACCTTTGCCATATTTATTAGTAGCTGTCTCTTTGTTCAGTTAAGGTTGGCCATCGTCTAGCCTAATCTGATAGCCCACTCTTTGTCAATGTTTCTCTGGCACGCCTTTTTCGGCACCTTCTATACATTTATACAGCTCTTGTCGGTCGCGTTATGGACGCACATCGCTGGCACGACGGTCAATGCTTGACCTTGCACAGCGTTTTAAGACGGCTACCGATCCTAGTGGTATTAGCCATGAGGAAGAGAAGGATACCGCAGGATGCCCAAGCAGGCTGCAGAATCTATTGGGAAAACTCTCCGTGCTACTGCGGGCAATAAAAGTTACTTTCGGAGGTCTGAGAGCTGCTGCGTCTTCGTAATGAAGCATAAATACGATTTGCTGCTACAGGTTTAACGAATTCCGTGCCTAATGGCCTCTTTAATGGCCGCCTAAGCAGGCCTGGTATTTCGTGCAAGATGCTAACATTGTTCCAATGCTGTTTGCGTTACGCTGTATGACAGGACTCGCAATCAACGCACAGTTCGCGAACAAGCTGCTCGCAACAGAAGCACGCTTAACAATTGACACTTGTCCCGGTCCTCGATGCTCACTGGTGTTTATAAAGGAGTATAGACACTTAAATTTTGGGTGCGTGTTTTCTTGTTTGTAATGAAGCGTAAGGTATTATTATACATCAGTTACCACCTGGTATTCTCCTACGACCGCTAAATAATTTATAAACATACTTTTTTTCATGTGCTGTCTGGGTTTCGGTTTCAACAGCCGAATGAGGACTGTGACGTCAACGTGTGCTTCAGGTCACGTGAGACATGAAAAAAACTGCAATATAATCGCTGCTTCCACATTCGTTGTCATTCCGGCTTTTGAGGAAGGCTGCCTTCTGCACTGCAGTAAATTGAAACGATGAAGCAGCGATTATACGGACGTTTTTTCCATGTGCCACGTGGCCCGAATCTCTGACGTCACAGCCATCGTTCTGCTGTTGAAAGCTCAACCAAAACAGCATGACAGAAAGAAATTCGATTATAAATTATTTATCGGCCGTAGGTGAGTACCACATGGTGATTCATGCGTAGTAGTGTATCTCGCATCGTTGTAGAGAAGAAAAATGCCACCAAAATTAGGTGTCTATACTGCTTCAAGGAAAATCTTGAAGCACTTTCCGACAATTCCGTTCTCAGAACTTATTAATATAGCCCAAAGTCTCGTGAATTTTCCTCTCTGAATCCCACTGTGACCATTTTTCTTCCTGCAGCGATGCTTAGCTGCTTGTGAGGCCCTAGCGCTACTTAAACTTGTTTTCTTGCGCGCCCTTCCTCTTCAGGTGCCAATATGTCTCGGTCAGTGCCGACTGAGTGGCGCCTTAGATGGGGAAGAGATGACAGTTGACCTGTTTTTACTGTTTCGTCATTGCGGCTGAAACTGTAGTCCGGGTTGCATCAACACTTGTAATACAGAAGAGACTTTTACGTAGCTTGTGCTATAGATCGTATTTATAATAAAGAATGTTAAAGTATCCCAGATAAGTAACAGGAGGCTTTGTTTTTAAAGATGTGGGCAGCTTCTACGCTTCTACGCCGCGGTGATGGAGAAATTGAAATGTGGTTTTTGGGAAAACGAAATGGCGCAGTATCTGTCTCATATATCGTTGGACACCTGAACCGCGCCGAAAGGGAAGGGATAAAGGAGGGAGTGAAAGAAGAAAAGAAAGGTGCCGTAGTAGAGGGCTCCAGAATAATTTCGACCATCCGGGGATTTTTAACGTGCCCAGACATTCCCACTGTGCACGTTAAAGATCCTCAGGTGGTCGAAATTGTTCCGGAGCCCTCCACTACAGACGAAACGCAAAAATGCGCCCGTGTGCTGTGCGATGTCAGTGCACGCTAAAGATCCCCAGGTGCTCAAAATTATTCCGGAGACTTCCACTATGGCACCTCTTTCCTCCTTTCTTGTTTCACTCCCTCCTTTATCCCTTCCCTTACGGCGCGGTTCAGGTGTCCACCGAGATAAGTTGAGACAGTTACTGCGTCATTTCCTTTCCTAACAACCAATTTTAATTTTCATTTCCGTCGTGGTGGCACAGTGGTTATGGTGCTCGGCTGCTGACCCGAAAGACGCGGGTTCGAACCCGGCCGCGGTGGTCGAATTTCGACGGAGGCGAAATTCTAGAGGCCCGTGTACTGTTCGATGTCAGTGCACGTCAAAGAACCGAGGTGGTCGAAATTTCCGGAGCCCTTCACTACGGCGTCCCTCATAGTCTGAGCCGCACTGGGACACAAAGCCCCATAACCCATACGCCAAACCCATAGACTGCGCCGGAGAAGCTTGCGGTAACAGAACGCCCCAGTTTAAGCAACGCACAATTAAACAGGTCCACTTAATGAACATTTTCTAAATACTTGGTTAGAGGTACTTTGTTTCTGCTGAATGCATACTGAATGGTTCTAGAAGTCTAGGTCTCACGTTTGCCGAGCGAGAAGTGTAGCGGTGAATGAACACCTTTCCTTGCGAAAACGACGTAACGGGGGTGCACCCGAGGGGTTGCCCCTCACCTGAGGACCTGTAAGTGGCGTTCACCGCATTTGCACGGGCCTCAGCCAGGGTTGTCCGGTGGCCCTGGAGTCGGCGCGCAGTTTTATTCAAATACTGTCCCTTCGCGCTGAGGAATATCTCGTGTAAATTGACGGCCACGTTTCACAGGATAACGCTATTAACGAACAAAACACAATAACTCTGAAAAGCAACTTAAATCAGTATTATTAAAACAACGAAAAATTCACAAATGCCAGGGTCGGTGCTGTTCAGTGGAGAGCACGAATAGCCTCACTGCGTCCACGGTCTCCTTTGAGCTCATCATAGCCTAAATACAAAAGTTACTCGAAGCTTCTGAGCTTATTGCACACTTAGGTTCAGCCGTCCACAAGCCTGTCGACAGCACTCGAACGGCACACTCTTTTGTCCATTAATGGCAACTATGGCTGCGTGCTAGACCAAATATATAGCTTTTAAAGGCATGAGAAGTCAACAACAGTACTTGGGGCCGCCGCAGTCTCTCAGCAGTGATGATGCTCGGCTGCTGACACGAAAGACGCGGGTTCGATTCCGGCAGCGGCGGTCTAATTTCGATGGAGGCGAAATTCTAGAGGCCCGTGTACTGTGCGATGTCAGTGCAGGTTAAAGAACACCAGATGGTCGAAATTTCCGGAGCTCTGCACTACGCGGCGTCCCTCATAACAGCAGTCGCTTTGGGACGTTAATCCCCCATAAACCAAGCCAGTCCTTGGGGATGTGCATCCATGAGAGTCTTCTTTTGGAGCGCTCGGACACTCGTAAATAATGCACGTGTACTTCCTGGTGCGCCATTAGAGAGTTTTAAACAGATGTGCGGACGATTTTACAAGTCGTTGGGGATTAAAAGCCTTCGATGTGGCAGCAGTTTTGTTCGCAAAATAATACAGCGAAGTGTTCAGTATTGAATGGTTTGAAAACCTCTGTGCTACGCAGGTGCTCCGGCTTTCATTTTTTTTTTTGCTGCCTTTGCTGGTGCGCGCTAGGTCCGACCGAGGCTTCCATTTATATCAGCGCAGCTTTTGTGGCCATAATATAGAGCTGCAGACGGGCTGATCTTCAAACAAAGCTTTCCGCAACGAGAACCGTGTGGCAAGTACTGACCTCCTCGCGTTTGTTTATTGAAGCGTGATGTTTACGAAGGCCCCTGTTTTATGCATATGAGGGAAGGCTATGTGTCAATCAGGAAAAGAGAAGAATGACTCGTGCGCAAGTACAAGGCTCCGGTTATTTCTTACGACGCAGCACCGCCGATTATCACGGCGGGGTTTCCAAGTTATTTCCCTTTCCATTCTTGCGCTAGCCATGGGTTGGGCTCGGTTTCTTGGAATCTACCGCAATCACAAGCTTGTTTCGTGACAATGTATACTGCAGACGCCGGGAATCGACCATTGAATGCAATATTAGTTTCAGAGAAATAGGAAAGTTTCTCAAACCAACGTAAAGGTTACACGTCACGCGAAGTGACGCAACAGGAATGCCCTTTAGAGGGGATCTTGTAATTCCTTGTTTTTATAAAGGATAGGAGGCTGAGGTAGAGCGGTGGTGCTAAACGGCCTCCTCGCAGAGTAGAGACAGGGGATAGTAACGTGTACGCAGCCGCGGGTAGGAGGGATGGAGAGGAGGGGTCGAGGCGGGGACGAGATCCTCGTCTTGTTTGTGAAGGGGAAACAACTATTTACAGGTTTCGCAGAGGCATTCTCCGGGAATAAGAACTCCTGGCGTCGTCTTCAGGGGGTAAATACGGAAAAGCGTGCTTGGCCCAAATAACGTGGACAGCAACGGTTGATATTCCTGAGCCCATCGACAACACTGTGGTGAGACTGACAAAGGAAAGAGTTCTTCCGAAGTTTTTTAAGGTGTGCTAGCATTTTGTAGTTTTCGTGCCCGGACGATCAGCAGTAAATCTTGTGCCGTGTATACACCATCACCAATGTTGAGAGCGGCTGCCAAAGCATTCCCGCCACTATACACGCCTCCTGCGCTCGCAGCGCTTCGCTAAGTATTTCCTGGCATTCGGTATGCGGGTCCCAATGTTTCGCACGCGCAGAGCCAATGCGTCGTCATTAATGTAAACCGCGTTGGGACGTTGCGATTTTCCTCTCGCGGTGTCTAAGAGGATGTGCGTTATATGTATCTAGACTGGACTCAAAACTCAGTTTTCTTTCCAGCCGCAGCAAAGGTAGGTGAAAGGCAACGCCTACCTCTGCTCTACATGCGCGGTTACTGTAAACGCTTTCATATTCATCGAAAGAAGTATCCTGAAGTGAAAAAAAAAATTACTTGGGGGGACCTAGGAACTTGCCTCAGAGTAAGGCGAAAGTATTCCAATTCTGTTCAACTTCCATTGTAATTATATTCCCATTTTATTCTAATTCTATTCTATTCCTTTGTAGTTGGCGCAGGTGTAGATACTAGTACTGACTGTTGTTGGTTAATATTTCGTGCTTTCCCCGTCTTTGACGACATCACAACGTTTCGATCAATTGCGAATTCTGTAACGCCGCCACTTTTTGGGCTACGCCGGGTTTTCGTGTCGATGAGCCATCTAACGCACTCGCAATTAAAAGTGTTACAGCGTAACTCTAGCTCCTTTCGATCAAGATGGCCCGGAGCCCACCGTTTCAGCGTGCCTCTTCATCAAGGTGCTTCGGGGTGCAAATGCACTCATAATTACTTTGCCTTCTTCACAGCGTACCGTCAACCAAGCGTCTCTCCCCGTTCGGCCTCGTCGCGTGCGTCTGTAAACACAGGGAGGGCGGGTCGAAACAGTGTGGCTGCTAAGCGTCATGTACAGAGTGTGGCGCGCAACGCACCCGCCGCCGTCGGCGTCCTTCCCGGGACCCACGGCCAGCGGCGGCCGCTAAGCTTCGGGTTACCGGGAATGCCTCGCCGCTGACCCAGAACCGCGCGAAGTCGGTCGAGTGAGTGCGCGCGTGGTCTTTCAACCTCCTTTTCAAGGCGACCACAACCACCACTGTGGTGGTGGAAGCGATGGCAGAGGCGCGGGAGGCCACCCCGCCGGGCCAGCCACCACGCGTCCGTTCGCGGCCCCGACTTTTCCCCCGCGGTTTCCTCTGCTTCTGTGAGGCACGTCAGTGTAAGCGGCGGAGGCGGTGAACGCGTGTATTTCGCCCTTGCGTGCCATTCGTGTTCGTTCAAGGACGTCAGAGGCTTGTATACACGATCATAAACGCGTTTCTATGCCACGGGGGGAGGGGGGAAGTGGAGGGGAGAGGATTCGTAAGTAATACGAGCTTGGTTTGGGTGGCAAGTTTTGGGTAACATCGTGGTGGGTGAGGAATATACAGAACGGCAGCTACTGTTGTGGAAACATCGTAAAAAAAAAAACAACTACCAAGTGTTCACACTCTACGCGCTAAACTCAGCGGAAGTTCAAATGTACTGCGTTATTACTGGCCGCCTTGAGTAAAATGTAGACTGTAAAACTGCCGCTTTATAGTCGGTGATTTAGAACGCTTGTGTATATTAACTGTCGTGCGAGTACAAGCTTCGATCCCACCATTATGAATTTTAGCCAGATTCGCAATGCTACGACTTGGGTGTCATATTATATGCTCATGTGTCTCACTGTGCCTTTAGCTAAGCCATCAGCCACTTTCAGGTTCAGGTTAAGAGTGTGAGATTTGTGTGACGATGCGTGAGTGTGAGAATGCCCCTTCGCTCTGACTCGCAAAAAAGACAAAGCGTCCACTGAGGCGGAGGAGCGCTCGGGCTGCGCTGCCAATTGTTTTTGCGGGCTGCAGTGAGGCACCGCCGCGTTGGGCTCCGAATAAAATATTGTATTGTTAATATTCAAGGGTGATCACAGTTAGGATCATGCGGTTATCAGAGTCAGTTTCGACAGATGTCGACCGCTTTGGTTTCATCGCTGTTCCCGACAAGGTCAGTTGGAGACTTGGGACTGTCAGTGAAAAGTCTAGCCTGTTCTGCAGTTATGGCTGGAAACTGCAGTGCCATTTTATCTCTGAATTTCTGGCGATTGGCATCCGATACTACCAAGCTCGTGGTACAAAGGGTATACGCTGGATCGCATAAGTGAGACGGTGCGGTGCTACTGGGAACAGCTCAACTCGGTACACGAGAGCACAAACTCGGCATGAAGTAGTCGAGGCGAAGCCGTTTGAAATTGGGATTTTGAACCACCCTAAAAAAAATGGTTCGCGGCAACAGCAAAAGCAGATGCAAGAGTGATGCCAGACTGCTAGAAATCTCTCATCGTTTTGTTGGATTCCGTTTTCAAAACACGTGCTACATCGAAGCTGACATGTTAACAGCAAAAAGTTTAAAACAGCCTGCCGAAAGCCTTTTGATATGACCTTGCTGAACTAAGACTTTGTTTTTATTTAAATTTTTATACATACTGCAGCCCCACAAGGACTGTTGCAGGAGTGGGGATATGATACATGGTAAGCAGCTGCGTATATATGTTGATTCATGCATGCATACATACATAAAAGTACATACAAGATACAAAATAAAATGAAGAAAGCCTAGGTGTTAGTGACATTCAATGTCAGCTTAAAATTGCGGAAATGGAAGTGAACGAATTTCGCCGGGCATAGAATTACAGCTTTTTATGGTACCCGGGAAGAAGTGTATTTCTGTGTCGGTAATAAGGGGGTAATCACTCATTGGCATCCACCCAAGCGCAGCCATACGGCTACAAAGGAAAGCTATAGAGCTTTCACAGAAATTTCGAAGTTATAGAAAAATTCGTCCTGATCCGGGGTTCGAACCCGGTACCACCACTTCACCGGAGCAGCCGCTCTACCAACTGAGCTAACCGTATGGCTGCGCTTGGGTGGATGCCAATGAGTAATTACTCCCTTATTACAAATCTACTCCGCCTTTGGGGTTTCGCCTAAAATTTGATCAAATTGTCAATCAGTACATGCGTAAAATGGAGAAATATTTAAACTATGATGGCGCCTATAGCTCATCTCCATCCCTAAAAAAGTAGTGTCTTTTAGCAACAAACTTCCTCGCCCCAGCGAAATGCAACGGGAATGTTCTCACACACGTAGCAGGTGTCTCGCCTAACGTAAGAGAGAGAACGATTGCGAGGAAAACTCAACAGGCCAGGCATCCCATATTTCTTACGCCGCCGCCAATCTAAATCTCGGAATGAGCACCTTTCCTTCATTACGCTGACGACTTCACGCCAGGACTTCTTTCTGCGTTTCCGCATAGAGAGCCCATCGCGGGGGAGGATGCGGGTCGAACGCAATGCGCCCGAGGAAAGTGAGGCGATGAGGAAGCCCTGGCAGGCGACACCGGCGCGTGCATAGGTCCCCGGGCGGCGCTCTGCGTGTTCAAAAGTAAACAGGGTGACACAGGCAAACTGCAGACTCCGTATAGGGCCAGAGGCGCTCGCTAGCGCTGTTTGCCTAACGGAATGAAAGAAGCGACGTCACCACGGCTGCGAGCGCGGTGACATCACGGTGACATCACGGTAACATCGCGCTATTGCTGAATGTATGGGCAGGCGAAATGCTTCAAACAATGAGACAAATAGTACTGGCGCTTGAAAGACACGGACTAAATGCAAGCAGGAGGCTATGAACACTGGAAGCATGACCTGCAGGGTCGTGGAAAGATTGCAAATATAAAGAAGGAAGACCAGGCCTAATGTAATCACCGTCATCAGCCTAACTACTTCCATTGAGGAAAGAGGTTTCTCCCACTGACCGCCATTTAGGCTTTTCCTGTGACAGCTGACGCCTCCTTATCCGCGACAACTTCCGAATCTCATCCGCCAACGTTGCTCTCTACCTCCCCTTGATATATGTTTCTTTGAATGCGCTTGAATGCACGTTTTGAATGCACTTGGCCTGAGGGAACGTCGGTTATCTTGTTTTCGCACTGTGGTGTACTGGCCATGACCACGTGACCTTCTATTTTTCACGATAACAGCTAAGATAGTATGAACTCGCGTGTGTTCCAAGGCCCGCTGTGCTGTCTCTCTGCCCCTAAACTTCGCATCTTAACTTTGCGTTCCCAGTGTAGCGGGCGTACTTAACTTCATTAGTCAAGAGATTAGTTTCTGAATGGAAAAACTTGACTGGAGGGGGGGGGGGGGGGGGGAGGGGAGTAAAATGTTTGGAAACTAAATTAAGTAAGCGGTTCTTATACGCTTCTATACACTTTTATACCCTTCTTATACGCGAAACTTTCACGCCTTTTTGCGGGGAGAAAGACCTCAGAAAGCATACTCATTGATGCAGTGCCGCTGGTAAAAGAGGCCAATATCGGGTTGAACGACCCCACGGGAATACGCACGCCACGTGACTGTCTCTACTTGCGACGATTTACACGCCATCCCCTGTTAGCACAGCCTGTACGTGCAAATAGCATGTAATAAAATTTGAAAGCAAGCTTTCTCCGAATTTGGTCCTTTTTTTTCTTCCATTTGTGTTTATTTGCATTTTTGTGCAGATAAAAACGCATGCAGCGGAGACAAAAACCTTTTATGATACGATTGACCGGGCTCGCACTCCCTTTATATTGCAATTTTTTGCAAAAGCAATTTTTTGCAAAAGCATTTTTTGAAAAAGTTGCTGAATGAAAGTGCGAACGCATCGTAGCACATGTCATTTTTAGCTTAAGGCAAGATTGTAAACATTACAACAAGCAAACAATACAACAAGCACCTCCTCGTTCACTATAGCCGAGTGGAATGGCCGCGGTTATTCTTTATGTCTGATACGTGTTGCCATTGCCATAATACATATTGCCACGTGCCTGACGCGCCGCGCGGCCTCCACGCTTAGTCGAAACGACGACGAAGTGGTAGTTGGGCCACGCCAACCCGTCTCCAACTATCTGGAACCCCATTTCAAGAATCTTCGACATTGATAATTCTGGGTTTGTCGATACATCACTCCGGAACGGGTACTGTCTGGCTTTCTCGGGCTAAAAAGCAGGCGTTTACAGACTCTAGGCCTAATCAGACGTATTCCTCCCAAAACCGGCGGCGCTCGCTCCCATGTCGCACGACATTTGGTGAAAACGGTTTTGCAGCCGCGCCTCAATTACCAAGCACAGTTCCAACACTTAACCAGAGCTCAGTGGGATCGCCTGGAAGCCGTCAATCGAGAGGCAATGAGAGTTATCGCTTGCCTTCCACGCATCACACCGGTCGTGGCACTTACGAAAATACTCAGTTGAATACCCTTGACGAGCTTGTGCAGCAGCGCCGTGATGCTCGTAGCCTTAAGGCCACCCTTTTGCATTCACCGCGAGCACTCCGGACCTTTCCTTCCTCACACACCATACTGTCGCCGCCACCGTCAGTTCTTCCATAGGACTTTGTGCAGCTGAGCGACAACAAACCTACCAATCTACGTTGCCCAACCTCACCATATGCGGCATCGTCCCTTCGCGAGCGAATCGCGGAACATGATAGTCACCTACCCCGCGGCTCAATTATTATATATGTCGATGCCGGTATCCAGGACTGTATAACGACGACTGCACTTTACTGTCCCTGCCAGCCTACACTTAACGAGATGGCCAGGTTTCGATTCGCGGAACCTTCTACTTCCTTCTGTGCTGAGCTGCTTGCTATACAAGATGGGCTTCGCTCTGTGGTCGCAGCTACCTTGCTCCCTACAGCTCACATTATCATCCGTACTGACGCCATTCAAGCTACTCGTTTACTCCGACGCGTCAGCCGCAGCCCAGAAATGTGCCAGAATATACATCGCCTGGCGGCTCGCATCCCGCAAGCCATTCGAATTGAGTGGGTCCCACGTGACCTACTCAATTCACAAAGATCTGCAGATTCTGCAACCTGCTTGCCAACCCTACCCACGTCAATGCCTCAATTCCTCAGCATGGATGATGTTACCCTCCTGCTCACAAGAAAGGAACACACCTCCGGCGCCGCACACGTGCTCTCGTCCCTCCGTGTGCCATAACCCTCCCCCGCGGTCTTACCCGTGCAGAGGAGGTTGTGCTCCAGAGGATCCGCGTCGGAGTTGCCCTCACTCCTGCCGTAACTCGGACGTGGCCTCAATTTCACCACTTATATCTCCGCCTAGGATGCCCAGTCTGCAACTCACAAGACACTGAGGCTAACATTCACCACTTGTGGGATTGCCCGGCACTGAAGCCAACTAGAATTCGCCCCCTGCCAGCAGCGGGTCTCCACCCAGACAACCCGTCCTCATACATTGATTGGACGCAGGGGCCACATCACCGCTCCCTCCTCGCCTTCATTAGATCGGCACATCTTTCCTGCTTTATTTAACGTGCACCCACTCTTTTATTTACTTTCTTTTCTCTTTTCTTCCTAACCCCCCTTATGCCCAGAGGCAATAAACAACGCTATCAAAAAAAAAAGTGGTGGTTGGCTCTCGAGGCGCTCTGGCTCTGTGACTTGGACCCTGGCTCTCCAATTAAAAAGGTCTCCGTCTTGGGTTCTCCCCGACGCCTACCTGCGCGGCTCCTCAGGTCGTGACAATATTTTGACGGAAGCACCGCCCTCGTTCGTTAAAAGCGAGTGTTCGTTATATCTGTGGTGGCTGTTATAAGTGGGCTGGCCTGTAATACTCATTTTAATATAAAGTTAATGCAATAAGCAAGATGCAGCAACAGCAGGAGCTTCGAAAAGTCATACGCCAGACAGGGAGCTAACATACCGGCTGCATTATAAGAAATTGGTCTGAAGGAGGCTCTTGGGGAATCGTTGGTACGGTCTGGTAAATTGTGGGGGTCTCACCTCCTCTTGATACCGCCACTCCTTGAAAAATACCCTCTATCAGGGCGGTCTTGTTTTTTTAATTTCCACAAGGACAAAAAACCGTTGTTTTGTAATTACCTTCTGCTCGAAATCCAAGATGCACTGAAGAAGTGGGAAAGCAATGGATTGTTCTTGAATGTTTCTGCATAGTGGCTCTGCGGCGCCCGGGAGCTGCATGATTATTTGAATCCTCCGTCAAGTCCAGCTTTCTTGGGCAGCAGTTTTAACTCTGAGGCTGCAGCGGAATATTGTAAGGTACTGTTACGAACATATTTATAGAAATGGTCTAACCTTCTGATGCGTAGCAACATATTGCCTTCAAAGTTTACCCTACGTTCACACCACCTATTTAAGACTGCCGTATAATACCAATGGAGTGCGTTTGTCACAATAATTGTGAGGCAACTGTGTAATATTGTAAGGTACTGTAATGACATTATCGATTAGAATTCCTAAATCATTTGATGCGTAACAAAAACTTGCTCTTAAAATTTGTCCTACGGTCGCTATTTTTGTAATAACCGAACACTCGCATAACACGAACGAGGGCGGTGCGACAGTAAAAATATGTATCATGGCAATGGCAACAAACCATAAAACGCGGAAAACTACAAGCATTCCGAGGACGATCCTACAGATGTATAAATTGTTATGTGTTTGATTAAAAAGACTAGCGCAATTGAGTGGGACAAAGTTGTAGAAACAGACAGAGCGAGCGCTAGTCCTTTAGCGCTCTTCCTCTCTGTTAGCACCTCTTTGTCCCAGTCTATTGCGCTAGTATTTTTAACAAATCATGAACCACCAGCTAGCGCAGCTTTCTGCCTTGACAGTTTTGACAGTTATGGCGTAACTTTGCGCTGTGCGAAAAAACTGCGTCCATAAACAACCTCGTTGAAAACGTCCTCTTGTCCATGATTTCTGGGTATGAGCCATTTCGGCGCCATTTCTTCTCGTTGTCACTTACCAGTCGTTTGCGTGGCAATGACGTCACGGCTCAATATTCTCACTACACCATCTACTCGACCTCGCACAATGGCGTACGACTTCTTCAACGACGCGAGGTTCGCGCACAGCCGGCGCGCTGTATCAGCTGTCAGTCGGCGCACAGAAGCGGCAGGTGGCACATTACGTATCTTGACGCTGCCTGACACCCGAACCTTCTTTCAGGAATGAATGAGGAAGGCGACGAATTGTTACGTCAGGGGGTGTTCCATTCATCACTACGCATGAGAGGGGTTCCCCGCCCAACCAAACGACGACGGCTTCACCGAGACACAGGCCATGCTGTTTGTTGACAGCTCTTCTGCCGGCGACAGCTGAAGGCCGCGCTTATTCTCCAACCCTAAGTGGCTCTAACGGTTTCCCGACGACTTCCTGGAGGCGAACAGCAACAAACAGTTCCAGGAAGAGTATTCTGTCGATCATTAAGAAAGAAAATAAAAAGAAACTTTGTCTGGGAGCGGCAGTCTAGACTGTGTGGCGGTATTCTTCTGTGTTTGTTTCTTTCAGTAACGCCAGACAATGACGCATCAACGCGTGAAAGAAAGCGAAAGTTGCATTTTCTCTATTTCACCTCTATATGAAGTTAGACGGAGCCGCATGTAAGTGTGTAAGGAACCTTCTAATTTGAACTGTTTTGAATTGTCTTTGCTTCAGTTTTCTGTTATTTCGTTATTCAAAAAATAATTTCCTTACATATTTACCGCTTTGGCCAGCACTACTATTCAAATAAAAAATAGATTTACCTATTTTCTTGGCTCAATGACTATTAGTATCTTTCACACGACATCCCAGACACCGTTACAGCCATTACAACGTACCCTCAGGGGGTACGCGACCTAGACAGGCCATTGCCTCTTGTAGCGTGTCCTGTACATGATTTGCGAAGGCCATTGAAAATACAGGCTCGCTGCCGTCTCCTGGTAGCCAACGAACGATGACAGCAAACTTACCACTACGTGACATGTGGGCCGTCCACAGAGCGTAAGGCGGTTTGTGATAACATGTCAGAGCTCCTCAGAATGATGCAAAGATAAAATCAGCGATGCTATAGCAGCTGAGTGGCATGGTTAATGCACGTGAAGTGGATCTTTTCAACGCCTTAACGGTGTGCCCCGATATCGGGATTAAGATATCGGTGCTGAGTTCATCGGTTTCTCTCCATGGTATTGCACGCTACTGATTCAGTATCGTAAAACACCGTTAATTCAATCAACACACTCGGATTATAAGCCTCCTGTGCCATGTTCTTGCACGTCTGCACCGGCCAACGACATAAAGCGTGGCTACAGATTTAATCGAATCGTGAACGTTTGACCAAGATGATTGCGCTTTCTAGCAGAGTCGCGTTTCCCCACACCTGAATTATTGTTCGTCTTTGACTGGTAGTTGTGTCGGGCGATCAAAATAACCCCCAGACACGCGTCTTCGGCGTGGCAGATGAATTATTGAAACTCCATAGACGCGTCTCACACCGCTTAGCGCTTCTGCCAGGAGTTCGTTGCTCTGTTGGCGAGCGTCATTCGTAACGGTATATCGATGCGAGAACGCGCCGCTCCAGACGCAGCGTTCTTCTGATTTCCTGTTGATATTGGCCTGTTAACGGTTTTAATGTGACACCATTAGACTTCACGTGGTTTCGCCTACTGCCTCTGTCACAAAAGCCGCTGATTGGTTGAGAGGACGATGGCGCCATGACGTCATCAACTGTCCAGCGTGGCACGTGACAATTAATTAAATTAAATTCAGTCATTGATTGTTTGACAGAGATATTATCACGAGGTCGCGTGACCACGGCACGAAAAATAAAAGCTGAAAACAAGCGGGAGCACGCAACGGGAAGTGGCGACACAAGCAGCTTGCAGCTAGGTCTTGGCGGACTCACTCAGCGCATGATTATGTGTGCGCAAACAAACAAACGATGACATGGACAACATTGTGTTTGGGGTGAAAGAACGGACACACAAACTTGCAGCAGCAACGCTGTACTTAATGCTGTCTCATTCCACTCTTAAGGTGACTTGATCATCCCCACAATAATTTTTCTTCTTGTGATCTGAAATAAAGAACGTCGGAGCTACGACAACTCTCTCCCCTGCTAACGTAAAAAGCGTGATGCGACTAACAAATACACGAAAGCTGCTTTTTAATCTTGAAAGCTGTTCAGTGTCTACCCCTTTGTTAATTCTATTATTTAGCGCTCGAAGCACTCTGCTGTGACGTATTCTATTATGAAAAAATATTTTGTCAAAGTCGGCCTATATTCTGGTAGTATTAAGTTTATATTTCTCAGAGCACATTTGCCCATTACTGTACACTGAGAGACTCGGCGTTAAGCTGTGTTTGCTTCTATTAAGCCCTTTAGGTGTGATAAATTTTCATACGCTTTGCAGTTGCAGTGGTTCGTGCTGTCGAGTGAGAGCGGGTCGATTTAGTTTATCCGGGCCGTGTTGACTATCACTATCTGAAAGCCTGTACCGAATCTGGCTAGTTAAGCAGGTTATCGATATTTAAGCTTTGCGTGATAACGTCTTCTTGCAGTCCTGACCAGTGCCGTTGAAGGTCCTAGCAGTAGGAAGCCAGAAAAGTGGTTTTTGCATCCCACCCGAACTGAACCGGAGGGCCGGTTTGCCGGTCGAACCCTTCGGTACGACAGAATCTTACGGGGAGGCAATGAAGGCGTTGTTTTTATGACCGCGCAAGAAGTACTCGGCTACGGCGGACAACCTCAACAGAGAGCAGGACATGACGCTCAGACGACTGCACACAGACACCTGCCCAAGCAGGGCCATTTATCATAAAATGTGGCCAAATATATGCATGAAAGAATGCGCGTGGTGTAGGGGCTACGCCACGACGTACCACGTCGCCTGGTGCTGTGAAAAATCCCTTTACTACCCAGGATAACTAGCCCTAGACTAGAGCAGTGGGAGGCCCTCCTCACTGACTCCGACCTGAGCATACCCAGGATAACTAGCCCTAGACTAGAGCAGTGGGAGGCCCTCCTCACTGACTCCGACCTGAGCACACAACTTATGTTGGTGACGAGGGCCAAGGCGGCGCCTGAGGCCAACGGGGTCCTGTAATAGGGAAGACCGACCACTGAGGCTCCAAACCTATCTCTCCCCCACCCCCTAGGCCCTAAATTTTCCCTTTACAAATAAATGTTTTTACTATTACTACTGAGCCGCCCCTTTTCTAAGCTTGTTTTGTTTAAGAACAAATTTTTTTTTGTAATTATCAACTGTTTGTCGTGAAGAAAGTTGGCGATGGTAAGGATGACTCTTCTTGGGGCACGAAGATTTTGGCGATAAAATCAAACAATGCTTTTAACGAGGCATAAAGTCATTCTCGTACATGGGGGCTGTCGTTAGTCCAGACGTAATGAATAAGAAGTGGTAGTGGGCGCAGCGCACGACGTAGTAGCACTTCCAACACGCATGAAGGATTGCTTGTAGGTTTTTGTGCACGTGTAAAGTGCGCACAGAGGACCCAGTTTTTTTTTTGTTTAGGTCTTTTTAATTGCTCTGTTCTTCCTGGCTTAATTCATACAATACTAGAAGCGCGGCCGTGAAGCCTTTGTTAGTGATGTTCAGCCCGTATACGTCTGCGTGAGCCTGTTGGCGCACTTTCGAGAATGCGTGTCGCAGGGAAGCGTCGCGCAATACGCTCATACTTTTACTTTCATAGTTCGAACCCCTACACGTTGAAGCGAATTTAACCGCTGTAGATACAATCGAAACATCCCGACCGCTGTGCCTTTGTGCGACCGTCTATACATTAGGTAACAGGGTCCTGTTTGTTTCTCTCTTTGTCCCTTGTCGTTCGGGCGGTTACAATACGCATTAGGGCAACGCGAAGGATGGTCTCGCACTTTCTACAACCCAACAGGAAAAAAAAAAGGGAGGTTACGCTTCACCTCCACCGTAAGGTTTCGAAGTCATTCTCAAATTTGCATTCACAGATCCCTGGGAGTCCTCATGCCATTACTGGCGGAGTGGTGCAGCGGTTAAGCGATGCGCCACTGCCCAGCGATGGCGGGGGCTGCCACCGGTGGGGCTTGTGAGACCCAGGTTGCGCTTCCTGAGCAACCTCTCGCGAAAAAACACTAATCTACCTCCCACCTGCCACGGTGGTGAGTTTTCTCACAATCCGGTGGGCAGGTTGTGGCGATGCCGCAAGGTCACATGACCTATGCGACCCACCTAGGTTGCTTCTACGTGGATTTTCCGCTCACAACGCTGACGACGCCGGATTTTTGTGCTGAAGGGGAGCGTTCACGCTCCCGCGTTAAGAATTTGCGCTCAGCTTGAAAATATAAAGAACCGAAGCCGATCATCGCCGTCACCGTGTTCTCAGACATCACAGCCGAATTCCGCAGTGTCTGCGAGGTCAGCACTTTGATAAACGTGGTTTCCTTCGCACATGCCTTATTGCGGCGAGTTCCAGTCTCATTTCGCAGCCTTTGCGGACATTCCCCAACTGCCGGTGCGATATGTCATTGCAAACGCCAACAAAAGAAAAATTAATAAAAGGTAACTCAGAGAAAAGAAAACGACACGACGCAGCTCAGCGTACAAAGGCTTGCGTATACATTGCATCTCCTTAGTGCAACAACGCCTGCGTACATACATTGCATCTGCTCAGTGCAACAACGCCGGCGTACGCGACCTTGGCGAACCGACCTTACGTAGTGCAGCACTCTCTTCGTCATTGATTATAGGGATAGCGCCGCGGAGGTCAACGTCGGTAAGCAGAGCTTGCGTCGCTATCATTAATTCCTGCAACTATTTAACTCTTTGTGTGCATGTTTGTTTGTGAAGTCCCCGTCAGGCGCGGCTCCTTCGCTGTCCGCGAGGGAAAGACAACATTGAGGAGAGTGGAGGGAGGTCGTCTGGCGGTTAGCGAATACCGTGTCCTTCCTTCCCTCGTGCCCTTTTTTTGTTTGTTTACTTGCCGGCTTGTTTGTTTGTTCCTTCCCCTTAAGCGCTCTTGCATGCATGCACTGTGTCACGCTGAGGAGATTTAATAAGCGCCTCCGCTGACTTCTCGGCGAGAAGACACGCAGATAGGATCGATTCAACTCTCATTCGACGTGGCGCGTTCCACACGCCGAGATACGTCTGCGCGAGACCTCGTGCAATGCCACGGCTGGCGCGGTCCTTGGAGGCTTACTCAGCTAGCTCGTGACGTTTCGGAGAATTCCCTAATTCTTGGGTATCAGCTGGAAACGTCCCCAGACGCCGTTCTTACTTAGACCCGCACTTTCAGCGCGGCGCTTTTCTTTTTTCAGCGTTTGATTCGTTTGGGTTCAATTTATATTTCTTTCGTGTAAAGGACGTTCAGGGATTCCAAGCTGTAGAAACAGCTTGACAACGACTCTGACATCCAGTAGAAATTTATAGTCTAGCGTTACGAGTTCAACTCGACAGCATTAATTGACAGTTAAACAAAATTTCGCCTGGTCTTGTGTCACTGGCATATATGTCACCGGCCAAGTACGAAAAAAAAGACTGACTTCGCGTTCATCTATTAGCTAATGAGCGCTTTGAGTCGGCGTTCACAATTAAGGTTGTAAACGAACGCTGCACCTTCCAAGCAACTGAACTTGCTGATATGCTTTCATGCAGCCCAAACCTCTACGGGCACCCGTAAATTTAGCCGAAATTATCTAAAAGAAAATAGCTTGCTGCACATACCAAGCTGTGTGAAAATGGGACAAGGTTAATAAATAATAATAATTGGTTTTGGGGGAAAGGAAATGGCGCAGTATCTCTCTCATATATCGTTGGACACCTGAACCGCGCCGTAAGGGAAGGGTTAAGGAAGGAGTGAAAGAAGAAAGGAAGAGAGAGGTGCCGTAGTGGAGGGCTCCGGAATAGTTTCGACCACTTGGGGATCTTTAACGTGCACTGACATCGCACAGCACACGGGCGCCTTAGCGTTTTTCCTCCATAAAAACGCAGCCGCCGCGGTCGGGTTCGAACCCGGGAACTCCGGATCCGTAGTCGAGCGCCCTAACCACTGAGCCACCGCGGCGGAGGGGACAAGGTTCTCCCTCAGTTGTTAATCCGGTACACGTCTACGCTGGCGCTGAAGGAAACTTTTAAAAACGCTGCGATAAACTGCGGTGGCGCCGTGCAAAGTCCCCGATTCCATCAGCAAAATGACAATGCTTGAGCGTGAACAAAATTACGTGCGAACGAAATTGAACATATACTTGAAAATTCATCTGATCATTACGGGTGTAGAAAAAAATGTCACGGAAGAAATGTCCCCGGAAAATATGTCGCCTGTATAAAACGTCCCTCCAGGAAGAGCCCACAGGAAAAAAAATCCCAAAGTGAAGAGTTACCCGAAGAATTAACGTTTCAGGAACCCACTTGACGAAAAATTGCCCTCTTTAGTGGATTCCTCCTTGACTTTGAGAATAAATGCAAGCATGACGTTTTCTGCAGTATGCCAGATCACACTCTGGTCATGTACTGAAGGCAATGGCAAGAAAAGCCACACCACAAAGCACTCCCTTTCCGCCGCTTCATGCTTCTTTTTTTATGGCCGCCTCGCGGTTAATGGGTGGTGGTGTGAGTGTAGTGTACAGGCGGGATTAGACTTACTGTGACCCGTCGGTAACTGCTCTGCCTGAGCTGGTGATTTAAATTATTGTGGCTGCACCACTGTCAGCCAGCGTCGCCTAAAAAATTGTGGGGGCACCTAAGCAATTATTATGTGTAAATGCGAGAGCATGTGTAACTCGCTCAGTGGGTCAGTGGACCCCTTGATCGCGCTTTAGTAGACGGTAGCGAACACCGACAAATTGAGACAGTTATGCGCCTTTCCTTTTCTCAAAAGCAGCAGAAGTTTTAGGCTCTGCTGATTTTGAGAAAATGGAAGGCGCATAACTGGCTCCGTGGGTCACTGGACCCCTCAGTCGCGCTTTAAGGTACATAGCGGTGCGGACGCCGGCGGCCTCTTGCTCCAGGAGGTGTGATAACGTCATTGGCGCGCCACGTTTCGGTCAGTGGTTTCTGATGATGGCGGGTTTTTCGCGCAATGAGCCAAGTAATGCTCTCGCATTAAAAACCTCAAGAGCGATTGTGATACTGGTCGCCGCTCAGTTTCGGAGTCCTCACGGTGCGCGATGACAGCCATTGCGTTTAGCCCGGAATCTATTCGGCGTTTAGTCACTTCCATGCCGACGGGTGGAATGACTGGTGGTCCAGTGTCTTCCATCAAGAGTGGACGACTGGGCGCTGACATCGTGCGGGGTTAAGTGGGAGGCGTTCGCCGGAAGGTCACCGTATTTTAACTCTTATTTACCCGCCTGAAGGTACCGGAAACATACCATGTATGAAACCAGTCTCATATTTCTCAGGGAGCTTCTGGCATTGCTCTCTTTAGGAATTGTCCACAAGTGAAGCACCTCTGCAGCCATTACGTTTAGCACACCATAAGCAGGGACAAGTATTCAGTTTAGAGCGCACTGCGCACCGGTAATGCACTTAACGCAATTTTTAAGCCGCCCACCAGGCCAGGGGAGAAGCTTGTACAATACAAAACCGGTGGGTACCCGGTGGCACTGGGGATCAAACCCCCCTACCGCATGCGAGGCGAATGCTCAGATCACTTGGGATTACTGCACATTTAGTGGCACTCGTTTGTTGATTTTTTTTTTGCATATTTCGAAAATGGGGACATTTTTTCTGGGGATCTTTTTTATGGGGGCATTTTGTTCCAGGGACACTTTTTCAGGGAACGTTTTTTTACAGCACCTGATAATTAGGTGTTAAAGTGAACAAACGGCCGATCACGAACGAAATAACATTTTGTAGGGAACATGTGTCGTGTACTTGAGATCCAGCTACTGCCCGTTGTGAACTGCACGTTTCGATGGTCCCTCTTCCGCTCGCTCTCGCCCCTGTGTTCAACACAAGCGGTGTTGCGCAGCAACCTATGTTGCCTACGATGAGGCTTCGGTTCACTCCACAAGCACGAGTGCAGCAGCTGGCTCGGAAGCGTTCGATGTGAAACGCTGCGAAGTATGTCAAGGCGTGGGGCTTTCACAGCGCATAGGAACTTAAGCGCGACTTGTGGTCGAATTCCGTTCTTTTTGACATCTCCCTGCGTCAT
Organism: Amblyomma americanum; assembly: GCF_052857255.1. Taxonomy (NCBI): domain Eukaryota; kingdom Metazoa; phylum Arthropoda; class Arachnida; order Ixodida; family Ixodidae; genus Amblyomma; species Amblyomma americanum. The sequence goes on along the minus strand of NC_135500.1, from coordinate 95,791,552 downwards.
AGTCGTCCTTGCTTGACTCCCTTCAGTCGCTCTGCATACAGCCCAATTTCTTTACATTCTTGTGAGCCGGCATAGGGCTTAAGAAACAGAAGGGATGGTGCCGGTGCCAAACAGCCCTAATTAGCAAGTCGATGCGACAAAAGCTCCCACGCACTTGGAAGATTTCGCAGCCCCGGTACACTTTAGTATACCCGCAGCCGGTTCACTTACTCGATAACACGCCATGCCATGTTTTCGTTGTCTACTTAGGTCCGGTTGTTATTACTTCGTGAAGGCGCTACGCTCGTCGCCTTGGCTCCGGTTAACATGACTACACTCTGGTTAGAGCCTGACGCAGAAGCAACTGAAAATCAAGTTCACACAGTTTCATCGAGCCGCTACCGTGGGAGCGAGTGAAACGAGAAAAACACCCAGGTGCACATGCGAAACACGCGCGTGTACCTGCCAATTAACGCCTGCACTTCGCCTGCTGTGCAACGAATCTATCACTACTGCGTCAGCTGCCTCAATATATCTAAGAGGGGGTCATTTATTTGGCCAAGAGGTTTTTCTTTCTTTTTTTTTATACGTGCGCCATTTTCGTTGTGTCGGTTTCTCAGACCTCGCCCGTCGCATCGAGAACGCTCCCACGACGGGACGAATCCGGCGACCCATTCACGTCTGTTGCGCCTTTAGCAAGAGCGGCCTGCAAACATTGAAAGGGGCTTGCGTATACGTTACCTTCGCGCTCTGCTGCTGCTCCTGCTCCTGCTGGTGGGATAGCGCGTGACCAGCTTCCGGAGGCGCATCACATTGTGGCGCATTTTGGCGAGGGGCCCACACCGTTTTTAGAAACGTCGCTCCGCCGAGCGTGGGATTGAAAAGATATCTGTGGTGCTGTAATGACTACCATCTCAATTTTTTGCCGTCACAGTTGTGTAGTTGTTGCGTAAAGACTTCACAACTGCGCACAGCTCTCGCCAAAGGGGACGCCGTTAGGACCTCCCATCGAACCCGTTTTTCTTCTGCGGGTGATCGCATACGTGACCAGGCCACAAACTGAGCACTGTTTGATGGGCGATGACGTGGAGGATAAGGCGGTGTGGCTCACTGGTCCAGGCGACAGACTTGAGCCGTGGGGGACAACGAGAACGGAACATCAAACGACGCTGGCCTTGCTTCACATGCAGTCGCAAGCTTTAAGCCCGGGTCCTGGTACCCTGGTTTCAGTACCTCAAAGAGCCTCATCGCACTTCTGCTTGTGCTTGTGGTCATATAAGGCCGCAGTGAGAAGAAGGACGCAACCTGCCACAGGAGGCTGCATATGGTCAAACTGTTCTGGCATTATTTATGGCTCTCCTTCCATCGTCACGTTACCTTCTGGTCTTCATCCTCCTCGTGCTCCCTTCCACCAGGAGACAAAACCCAGATCCTATCAGTCTAAGCTTCCTACCTATCTTCTCATTAAGTCCCTGCATTCCTTACACTTCTTCAAGTAAATATTACGTCATTGTCCTAAAAGGATGTGCAAGTACTTAAGTACGACGGGAGTGCTCTTAACGTGGAGCTCAAATCAACCGCGGCGAGCAGTCAATGTCATTGGCGAGTGTTCATATCGTTAGCGAGAAGGAAGGTCGGTTACGCATGTCATAGTTAACGAGAAAGAAGACGTGGAAGAGAGGTGGCATCGCTCTTTCCGATGCGACGTACATTTAGCGCAACGTGATACAGCGCGGTAGCAACACAAGGAATGCAAGCAGAACGTAATTTTTTTAGCCAAGTTTTCTCCTGCTCAAGGGTATAAACTTTATAGTCGATTTTCTTCCAGATAGATTGATAGATAAATTTAATGAAACGAAGGCAGATAGGTAGGCCAGAAAGACTGAGATCTTGCCTGCTACTATATAAGAAAGCCTAATACAATGGTAGTTTACCGACTTTGGGACCATCCGTCATCATTTTCCGGTAAAGTAAGCAGCGAGAGATCGGAAGAGCCCGTCGGTATAGCGACAGCCTTCGCGAAGTGACCGGAGCTATGAGGAATCAAACAGTGCCCACCGGTGCTGATACACTCTGCGCCTCAGATTAAAGGACTCCCCAGAAAGTCGGTTCCATCTCACTCGATTGACGACTGACCAGGCCTACGTGACGACGATAGCCAAGACTGCTAAGCCGTCAGGAGGACCTACGTGACAGTTGACGTTGTGCACAGGTTGCGTGCATCGTAGTGGCACCTCACGTAAACTTATTTACGTGAAGTTTCAGTACGAGAACGACGATCTGGCACATACATGCCAAGCATAGCGGATAAAGTGAATTGTAGGGGTCCCAACATTATCATTAAGACACTACGAGGAGATGGGGTAACGGGAGTTAAATATAACGGTCGTCAGGCAGTTCAAAACAAGCTCATTCTGTTTCAGGAACGACAGTGTCCATCATACGGGGGAGACATACACAAAAAAGAAGCGCTCAAGAAGGACAGAGAAAAATAAAGAAACTTATATTGCGATAGACATACTGGATATGACTAGGGGAGAGAGCGAGTGCTTCTGAGAGATGCGATGGGAGACGCGTCACGAAAAATGCGACTGGTGCCCGTTAATGCAGTTCGTCACGTCCATCCCGCGTTGGGGCAAGTTTCCCGGTCAATTATGCAATTAGTGAGCAAGGCACGAAATAAAACGGGACTTTCTGGTCTTGCCAAGCGAAAGTTTGGCTGCTGACAAGCGATGATCCGATAATTATCGTAGTCGTATCTTTGGCCGCTAAGGAAAATCACCCCGTTCCAATCCTCGCGGTTGGCTAGTTACGACGTCTGGCTTCTCGCTGGGCATAGCTTGCTGGGATGACTTCGCTTCGCGCAGAAGGCTGCTTGCTTGGACGCGTGCGAGTGACAAGCGACGGATGCGCAAGTGCAATCAATGAGAGAACCTGTGAGTATTCTATTGAAGGTAATAAATTTTGGGAGGTTGAGTGTGGGGGAAACTAATTGAAAAGCTACTAATAACGTAAAGGAGCAGTCAGGTGGGAATGCCTTACACAACGTCAGCTGTCGATATGTGGGCGACCGCACTTATGCGCGTAAGTAATTATCGTCGACGCACCCCTGCCCGATAAATAGACGTCAGCCGCTTCATTCAGGCCGCTACGCAATGAAACACACAATTACTTCTCACATGTTGCAGCTTTGTCAGCAGCGAAGTCTTTAGTTTCTTCAGAAAAATATCCACTCGGCCCCGTGATGTTATGCTGTCAGAGAGAGAGAGAAAGAGAGAAGAAGCCTCTTCTGTGCACTAGCACAGAAGTCAAGTTAGCAAACGTTGATCGAATGGGGAGAAGGCAACTGCCTCTGATGTGATGTTTGTGTGACCTTGTGAAGTCGTACTAAATGAAGGAAGCCATGCAACAGTCATCGAAACCAAGGCAAGTAGTAGAGAATGTTCGTTTTTATTTTTTTGTATATGTGGTGTTCATCAACGCGAAATTTATAGTGTATTTGTTACATGGATGAAAGATAATTTATTAGAAAGCAGAAGGAAAACAGTAGACTGTAGATTTGCGTAGTTGGGCCAAGTGTGAATTAGCTGCGCTAGAACTTCAGTATTCACTTCGTTTTCGGTGTTCGGATCCATTCTTCACGAATGGAAGTTGTTCGGATAGCGATAATTGGTCAGTGCTCATATACGTGGAATCGGGAATCGGTCATTCTCTACTTTAGATTCATAAATCCATGGGAGTCACTGGCGCAGTGGCTCAGCAGTTAAGAGATGCCAGGCAAACAAATACACAACGGCCCACAAATACACAATGCCCACTCTAAGTGCTATCGCACTAAAACAACCACATACCGCTCGTGGGATCTAAACCCACGAGCTTTATATTTTGCGTCTGGTGCTCTAATGAGAGAGCTATATACGACGGCGGCTGTCGAAACTTCAGCTTTCGGGGTATTTATGCTGCGTGTAACCTAACATTGAGTGTTCACCAGCGCCACCCTCGTCATAACGTTTTCTGCTTCTGAGAACGGTGACCGTTTCTGCAGACCTCAGAAGGCATCCTTCTTGCAACTATAACGTCCATCTCAGAGGTGCTGGTTCAAGTTTGTAACGCTTGCTGGCTCAAGCCGTTCTACTGAGGCGTCGGTGTGGTATGGTATGCTAAAGTACGGTATCGTACGGTATACATTATGGTATGGTATGGTATGGTAAGGTATGGTATGATATGGTATGGCATGGTATGGTATCGTAAATATGTTATGTTATGTCATGTTATGTTATGGCATGGTATGGCATGGCATGGTATGGTATGGTGTGACAGTAATGGTATGTTATGGTACGGTATGGTATGGTATGGTATATGGGCTTTAACGCCTCAAAGCGACATTAACTATGAGGGACATCATTGTATGATTTCGGATTAATTTCAACCACCTGGGGTCCTCTAACGAGCACTGACATCGCCTTTATCGAAACGCGGCTGCCGCGGCTGGGATCGAACCCGCGTCCTCAGGTGAGCAGTAAAGCGCCCTGACCACTGAGCCACCGCGGCGGGGTTCTCAGATGCTCCTGGTATCAGCCTTTTTGAGAACCACGTGTTCACCTGAGCCGGCACTCCTGTGGTACGGAGTAGCAACTGCTGCAGTAATGAGATCTCCGCCCCCCTCTGGTCCTAAAATTTAGCAAACGGACGGCAAAAAAGAAACCGAACTCAGCAGCACAACACACTGATTAGAACAAAGTGCAGTAAACGTTAGCGTACGACATGCACCCACTTTACGTGAGAGGTATTCACCCCCAGAAGAAAATCCTCTAGTACATTCAAGTCAAAGAATTCGCCACTACGAACACATTACAATTCCAAAAACCAAAGACGAATGCATCTAACTTCGTGTGACAGGGTTCGCGATGAAGCATTATGAACGACCATTCCCCTTGGCCCTCTAAGGCTATATCCCGTTTCCGCATTCAGCTCTGATGGCGCCGCCCGAGGCATATTACGGCAACGCAGACAACAGTTTAACCGAAGAGAATGCCGCTAACAAAAAAAAAACTGCGTGAAGCTTTATAAATAAGGTTACACTTTGATTACCGTCCTCCAGTGGGCTATGTTTTTCATCGCAATCCAAGAGCACTGATACAAGTTTATTCATTGCTCATACAAAGTGCTAAACAGGTCATGAAGCACAAGGCCAGCAGCGAGCTGGCTGTGTTCTTTATGACCGGATACAGTGAAAAAGAATTGGCCAATAAGTCAATCAGCTGACAGCGCTATTTACGTCGTGATTTTAGGCTGATTGCTCGATTTAGACATGATTGCTGAAAACTGAAGAACTTAGGTGTAAAAAGCCGTGTCTGCATTAGGAGCTGATTGTGAACCTTTCACCTCTTGGATCCAAGACCGAAACGCTGCCGGCTTTTTCTCTGTGGGTGTATTTATGAAATATCTAACAATGATCGAAGGAAGTATGCACAAATGTAAGAGAAAGGTGTATATGTTCAGCTAGCAGCAGCAGGCCTTCGCACCTGCTAATATAAGGCCATATTGCACACATACCGAAAAAAATCTGCGGACGGTTAAGCATGGCAAAGCGGAGAATATTGTGCAGTAACACTAGTTGCTGTGAGCGCTTCAGGTCCCCAAAAGCTGTGAATGTAAAAGTATCCTTTGACACAAGGCCCTTCGCACTAATGGCTTTTGACCTAAACGCCTTTACTATAAAAAGCCTATTAACTAAAGGCCTATTAGCTAAAGAAATTTAACCGTAAGGCACTTACCATGAAGGCCTTCACTTCAAAAGCCTTTCGCCTAAAGACCTTTAAGTGAAAGGCCTTTATGTGAAAGTATTTACCCATATGTACCCTTCACCCATGCCTCCACCCAGGTGAAGGTTTTTCCAGGTGTTCACACCTGGCAGGTTGCCCAGAACCCGGTAATGGCCGATTCACACGACAAACTGTTCGCCCGCGGCCCGCGCATCACGTGTTCGTGCGTCACCAAACCGAGAGGCGTACTCTCGGCCCGCGGACTGGACAACCAGGGAAGTTCAAGTGCCTCTCCCCTCGCGGGAATTAGCGGCGGCCCGCGAAGATGCGCGCGCCAGCTCTGGCAACCACCGCTCTTGCCAGTATTTCGGCTGCCGCATTTCGCTGAGTGGCGTTGAGCTGGCGCGCTGTTTTTACAAGCTGCACTGCGTTCGCTACCGCGACGAAGTGATCGACTCGGCTAGCAGGACGACCCAGGCCATTGAGGAATTGGACAAAGGGCCGCACCTGCACCATTCAATCGCAGTCATGGGTCGGGAGGAAAAACCAGTTTGGCCTGCGTTGCCAAACGCTTTAAAATAATCTGGCAACAGCGGTACACCCAGCACGTAGTCTGCTCTTTTGGTCCGTCATAGGATCAGAGGTCAGTTTTTAGTGGCGCATGAACACATGATGCGCGGGCCGAGGACGAACGGACCGTCGTGTGTATCGGCCGTAAGCAGGTGGGCCGCCTGCCACGAAGCAGGCTTGAGGGACGTACAGTCTTTGTCAAAAATATATAGCCCAAGATGTTCACTTCCAAGCCGTGCAGCGGGTATATTTAGCACACTTGACAGTAATATGTTTGGGAAGGTTGAGGACTTGAGTTCCTCCCGCCTCTACGCGATTAGGGTCCCTAAGTATGCAAGAGGAGCCGCGCTGCAGGGCTCCGAAGCAGACCCCTTGGGGTGTATACTTTTGATGAAGACTGTACGTCTGCCTGAAATCGGAAAATGCGCCTAGTAGTGCTACTGCACTGAAAGTGTCGCTGCACAAACATCGCACGCGATGGATATTTGGACGATGAGGTACAGCAAAATTTTGGGAAAGTTCACTGCGTAAAGACGGGTGAGCTGTTCTCAATATAATTTCCCCTCCCTATCTAGAGCCTAGGACCAGCCTGGGTAGGATTCGTAGAGATTGAAATATAGGTAAATACAAGCAATTTACCAAACGCTGAAATCAGTTAAACACCACCTTCGCCCTCAATGTCATATATGATCTTAGCGGACCCATAAGGGGCATCATGCGCTCAGATGAGCTGCCTCCAGCATGGCGGCCACCGCGTATTTCCCGAAATTAAAGCTACCCCCGTCGGGAAGCGTGTTTTCCGAGAAAGGAAGTGCGTCAGTTTTAAAACGCTAATATCTAAAAACGCGTCACGAAAACCTCTGTAATGGAAATTTCGGTGAGTGGGTGGTAGCCCAAAAGGCACCAGGTCCGTGAAAGAAAGTACACACAAGCGCAGAATGGCCCGCCGCTGACCTTCGATATCGTCTCGCTGTGGCATGTCCCATATCGGCATACCATCGCGGACTTCGTGTCGAGAGCCGAAACAACGGTGCCCTATCGGCACCCATCTGCACAACGGCCTGCCCCGAGGCGAAACCTTGGAACGTGTACGTGCAGCCTTCCGCCCTCAGCGAGAGTTTCTTCTGTCGGTGATGACGGGGTCGTCCGCCGACGCAAACACATAAACAAGGGGGGGTTAAGTGAATAATAAAACAAATACAGAAAGCAGCATCGTTTGCCAGAGGCGCACTTCTACAAAACGACCTTTCACATAGTGAGTAACACGCCTAACAATTTCCACAGCGTCGCCGGCTGACGTGTGTGATGAGCTTGCAGAGAAGCGAAATGATAGAGATCCTCGCTTTGTGCTTGCAGCGCGTGAGGCCTCTTTCGGCACTCCGCCTACAATCAATGACGGAGAAAAGGCTTGAAGGTAGGTTTGTAAGGCTGATCGCTCAAGGACTTAGTCGCGGAAACGTGCATTGCACTTGATAGGCACATTACGTGTGCACGTACTTTGTAGGTGGCTTGTGCGTCCCGCTTCACTCGAAGTTACAGCCATAACACATATTTTGAATCCAACTTGTAACTAGCTGATACGATGCAGACAAGTCTGCGTCAAAGGAAGGAGGCCTGCCCAGGTTTTCTGCTCAAGGTCTCTCACTGAAGAGGTAAGACTGTCGTATAGCGACCTGTTCGTAACCACCTACAAACCTTTTAACCTTAACAGAGCTTAAGTCCTATTTATTAACCTTAATTAAGCTTAACTAAACGTACAATGTCTCGTGCAGACGCGAAATCACGTACCTACTGACACCGGCACATAGCGGGGATGCTGTCTTTCCCAGTGGTAGGTTTCTAGGCTAAATACTGCCGTGTCGGAGAGTCAGTCTTATTCACCACGCTGGGTTATTTTCTTTCTTTTTTTTTTGAAAATGGCTAACCCTTTCCCCAGCTGCTTCTCTGCTTGTAAAGAACCGCAGCAGAGCAAGAAAAAATAGCGCATTTAAAAGAAAACTGGGGGACACTTAAGCTCCGCCTTTAAGGGTATGACGTCACAGCATTAATGGGTCCCGGGAGGGGCTCCTCTTGCCCACGCAGACATGGACACTTTTTTCTATATTATGTCAAAGACCAGACCACACGCGTATAAAGTCCCACTTTAACAAAACCTTAACGAACGCGCCTGCGTGACTTATGGGTATACGCGCATCTAACTCGCAACCGATGCGTCCGGTTCTCAACTAATTAACCCATTCTTGATTTCAGCGCAATTCATTTACTTTATATACTTACATTTCCTAATCATGTTTGAGCCACGTTTGCTACATTCTAATCACCAGTTTTCTAATGTTTTAATCGCTCTTCAAATCCGCCGTTGCATGCATGACGTAGGCACCTTTCCGACCAAAACGAATTGGTCGCTCACGGCCACAAAAACGGCCACAAAAAGCTTTCGCTTAAACGCGACAAAACAGCTCTATAGCGCCTTCCACGTTGACTATTATTGCGCCAAGACCGAAAGATATCTGCGTAACAAGCCGAGGCCGTGTAATTGCGTTTGCCGACGAGCAACCTTCACGCGCGAAACAGCAAACCCCCGCTGCTAGCGCGAGATAACCAATCTTACCCAATCTACTGACAGCATTGCCTCAATCTATCGCCATCTGGCCGGGACTCCGCTTGGTTGAGTAAACAGAGGTGGAAGGCTATAGTCAAACTTCAAGGACTCCTAAGCCATTTTCACCTTACATTTACTTAGTGTACGATGACGCCTGATGCAATAGACAGGAGTGAATGATCACCTTTTATCACTTATTAGCTTCGGAGTACGCGGAAAGTGATTGACGCACTTTCGTTTAGTAAAGTGTTCACTTAGCTTGCGCTAGATAGCAAGGCCAGAAGAACCTAAGCTAATCCTGGAGTCGCAAGCCAGGCCGACAACCAGGCATACCTCTCCTGTTCCATTAAAGTCCCTCCTCCTCCTCCTGCTAAGCTAGTCCCCGAAAAAAAATACTCAGGTTCAAACTTTTGGCAGAAGCTAAGTGGCTATTCAGAGCTGCCGCGATTTCCATCGTATAATATGCCGGTGGAAGGCGCATTTAGCGAAATAGCTTCGTCATTGTGCAGACTGTTCCGAGACGAAGTTTTTGTGGTACGATCAGGGCTGTGTGTGCGGTGGTTTTATTTTCAGTTGCATATTTTTCCGCGTAATACCAACGCAAGAAGCCGTGCAGTAAGGTGAGACAGAAAATGTTCCCACAGTGGTGTCTTGAGGACTTGAGCCCTTTGGTCTCGGACCATTTTTGTTGCTTCTTGCGTTCCTCGCTCCGTTCGCCATTCACTTGGGACAATTTTCGTCACACGCATAATTACCGAGGAGTGAATTGTGACCCAGGTGCCCTTAGACAGATGTCGTTCTACGTCTTTCTACCCCCTCTCCCGAAAAAGGAGAGACGGTACGAAGCCTTACTGCCATTTTGAGCGGTGCCAAGACACAACAAACGCACTGTTATCAGAGGTATACGCTCGAGTAGATCAAAGCAAGTTTCTGTTTTTATTCCTTGTTCATTCATTCATTCATTCATTCATTCATTCATTCATTCACTTATTCATTCATTATTAATCAATTTGACACGCAGTAATTTTTCTGAGCGCTCGCATATGCGTTATGACGAATACAAAGTGCAATTGGTAATCGGAACACAGCAGTTAGTCAATTTCTGCAGGTTACAATGCCCTTTTCAACTTCGCAAGAACCATATTCAAGTCTTGGAGAACTAGTTAATGTTTTGATTGTTCTGAAGTGTTTACAGCTTACTTCATATTATGCAAAACACATCAGTGCCAGTACGCAGTATACCGCTCCGTTTGTCGCCATCGCGGGCTGGCAGTCACTACCCGCACGAGTACAACATCAGAGACTCGAGAACACACGCATTAGTTGATCATCATCTGCCTGACCGACTGCAGGATAAAGGCCTCTCCATTATCGCTCATGTTAACCCTGTCTTCTTCCATGCGCAGCCACCTTATCCCAGCAAACATCCTCATCCGCCATCAGAACATCAGTGTCAACCACACTTGCCGGGATGATGCCGAGCAAACATCTCCTACCTGACATCTAGGATCGAACCCTCCTACGCGCGCCCTAACTTTTGTGTGAAATGTGCTGGTACTTTCTCACATCAGCAATTCATCTCCATCTGTTTCCACAGTGTTCGAATCAAATTTCCACTAAGAGTGGAATGATTAAGGCGCTTTTCCCATTCTCAAAACCTCATCCTCTTCCTGTCTTACATAAAACATGAACAATGCTAAACGCCTTAGGCAGATATACGCGTCCACGTCTTCTCTCCTTTTCCGCTTATAAAACCCTGCATACAATTTAAGATTTGGACGTGTCTTAGGCGGCCAACCTGCGTACCACTCGTCATTCGCTGGTCTATAGGCTTAACTTATATCACACCAGTGACACCACTGTTCCTTTCATGGTGTTACTGCTTCGCGCCGACCTTCCGTCGGAAGCTTGTTACATGGCTTAGTGTGTTTTTGTGTGATGTTCCGTTTGGGCTGTAGAATGGCCAAATAAACACCCCGTATACAGTCTGATCAATCTAGCCTGTGATGTTCAACTTGGCAGAAAACAACTTGGTAAGCTTTCATTACTCTGTATACAGAAACGCCGCGCTTGTGCAGGAAATCCCAACATCGCCCACAAGCACCATGGGCGCTGGCCCTACATATGATTTTCCATGACATATCAGAAGTAATTTCGCAGCGCACGCTAAAAGTTTTTCCGGCTTAAACTGCGGTTAAGTTAAGGACAACACAGCGAGCTATGGAAATAAAAATGATCGGTGTAACATTAAGAGACCGGAAGCGGGTAGAGTGGGTGAGGGAACAAACGCTGGTCAATGATATCCTAGTCGAAATCAAGAGGAAGAGGACAGGGCATGTAATGCGAAGCCAAATATAACCGCTGGTCCTTAAGTGTAACGGAGTGGATTCCAAGAGAAGGCAAGCGTAGCAGGGGGTGGCAGAGGGTTAGGTGGGCAGATGAGATTAAGCTTGCAGGCATAGGGTGGAAGCAGCTGGCAAAGGACAGGGTTAATTGGGGAGACATGGGACAGGCCTTTGCCTTGCAATGGGCGTAGTCAGGCTGATGATGATGTTGCTGATGATAATGATGATGAAACTGCGGTACCGAAGTTGTGTACACTGGTTAGCAATATCCAGCACGTGATTTTTTTGTATCTGCGTTAGCTCAGGTTTCTTGAGTCATTTGGCTTCAAAGCCACTCAGACAAAGTCTTTAAAAAAAAAAGTCGCAATGTGAGGCCAAGCGACGCTGACATAAAGAGTGCACTATTAGCTGCTCTTCAACGCCAGTTCTTTTTACCTACCCGCGCTGCTAAACTGTGCACTCCAGATGGCCCGGGGCCATCCACGGCGGGGCCATCCACGGTAACCTGACCTACCTATAATTTTCTTCACTGCGCTCGAACCACGGTGACCATGACACTTAGTGGGATAACGCCGACGGGTGAACTAATCTTTCTGTACGGGCTTCAGCGCCTCGTCGCGGCCGTTGCCTCGCACGGCCGCGGCACATGCAAGGCCGGTGACTGTGCGCGCTCCACAGTGCGTTCGCTGCTGCGCCGGTGCTTACAAAACGTGTTGCACTGGCGTTACAAACAAGACGCGCGGGTTCCGTCGGCGCTTTGCTCCGTGCAACCCGCCCGCGCACCGTATACGAGAGTATGCGTGAACACTCCCAGGGCCGAGATCGAGGCCACCAGACAAGCGATAAACAAAGCAACGAGAAAGCAACGGAAGAACGAAAGTGAGGGGAGCACGTCGTGCTAAGGTCGCCGCCGCGATTGCCGGCTTCCTCCCGGCAGTGATTTTATTCGCCGACCTCCACAGCGGTCGCTCGATTTTGATCGCGCATTTATATACAGGGTGTATAGGTGTACGCGAGCATATATAGGCGTTGCGTACATGTATGTAGCAGCCCAAGAGCAGCAGTTCCGAAGACAAGGCTTTTCGCGATCCCCGAGCATTCGGAGAGTAACGAATCAGCGTTGATCTATGCGACGAGAGAATCAATCGCCCGCCCCCTAGCGGTTGATGGCGCGCTTTGCGTCGCGGTTAGTCTTCGCGGGGACGACTGGTTCGCGCCGCGGCAAGCAAATGAAACGGCGGATTCGGAGCGGGCGGCCTCGCGATATTCGTCGCGACTACCGTTTGTGTGTACACGCGGGTCTCAGGGCAAGGTGACCTCTGTGTTCGGCAGTGGATGACAGCCGGCGACCGCCTACGGCGCTAGGCGCGTTTCGGACGGACGGACCAAGGCCGGACGTGTCTGTCTGATCGCTACAAACGGGCACGCTCCGATGGTCACTGCACCAAATGCAGCTCAGTGTCCACCTCTGAGGAGCTGTAGTACTCGAGTTCGATTCGAAGACACAAAGAGAGCAAGGCGAAAAGCAAGAAGTCGGATAGAAAGACATTCAAGCCTGTCAGAACGCCAAGTTACGGAACCCGCTGCCTGACACAGTTGTTGAAGCCAGATACAACTAATTTCAGAACTTTTAGGTGAAATCAATCGATCAACCGATGTGACTTCGGGGTAGTTCGGGGATCAACATATCTGACCTAACTTGATGCTCGTTTTTTAAACATGTGCATGGTCTCTCTTTTCGCACTATTTCCCTCTTGTGTAAAACATTAGTGTCCCTCATTCAAGGGCAATAAAAATTAAAACAAAACGACGCCAGATGCCATACCTGTTGGCCGTTGCCATGTGCAAAGCTCTGAAGAATATGACAAATAGTGGGGAGGTTGAACTTTCTGAATGTCCATTGCGACTTGTGTGGCAGTCTTCACGGGTACGTTATGTTAAAGCCTCAATAACATGTCTAGGCGACGCCTTTTAACCTCAGCACACTGCATGAAAGTGGCTCAGTGCGTGATGCGGAACAGCTACGCGTCGAGTTCATGGCATCCTGAATTACACATAAAAACCTTGGCAGTTATGTGCAGCAGTCCATTGCCTTTCGCCGCTTTCTGCTATAGCTTCCCACCTATACGCTGCATAACCAGCCGAACATTACTTGGTATCGCACGCTGTTTTTCGATCGCAGCGCCTCCGTTCACCTTAGTATTCTTGCGTCAGTCGTGGTGCCCGAATTTCACAAATGTCCGAGCGGTACGATTACCGCTGGCCCGAGTTGCGCACTTGGCTTTTTGTGTAACATAGCACTTGACCGCCGACTATGAGTAGGGTCACTAAACGTAAAATTGCGTGTAAACTTACACCCTTCTTCATACAGTTAAGCGCCGTCTTCGACACACAGCGAGCGTGTCTGATACTGCACTGCGGCCACTGTATGTATCACTCGTCCCCTCCTAGAGGCTACAGTTCTGGAACGGTGGCCGCAACTTTTACCCGCACGTGTAAGGCTACCAAGCGTATGATTGGATATTCAAATGCCACAGTCTCGAGTAGCTCGCTATAGACAGAGTGTGGCTGTGTTTTTGTTTTCTCCTCATTGGCCACAACGGACCCAGGACCTTTGTAGCTCTCCTCTTACAATGATTGCTGGATTGTATCGAGAGGGAAGAGCGGTGAGCGGGGGTACGGCAGGTCATACACTGACTGCTGCAGTGAATCGAGAGGGTAAAAGTGCCCGTTAAAGAACTCCATGTAGACGAAACTAATGCGGAGCCGATCAAAATTACTTATTTCACAGGCCACGTGCTGCTTCCAGACGTTAAAGGAACGCTGAAAGGAAATAACAAACTGAGCATGACGACTAGATTATTCCTAGGGAACACTCCTGACGTTTTTTCTGCGCGCAAAGGCGGCAGCGTTGCAAAAAAATACCTAATGAGTGTCTCGAAACCATTATACATTCAAGCTGTCTACAAAAATGAGCACAGTTACGTCATTTTTACGACACATTTGCAATGGAACCCTCCGACTAATCAGAGGCGGCACTTCCAAAGACCTAAAACGCTTCTGGAAGCCGCAAAACTAGAAGTCAGCAGATCAGAGGTCACTTCGGAAAGGTGCAAATGCGGGCCATTGCAGCTGTCAGCCCTCATCCACCCCCCCCCCCCACCCCCCTCTTAACCTTAAAGGCAGATTCTATCTGCTGCGTCACCTGCGGCTGCGCCTTTCTCCTACGTATGCGTACGGTAGAAATAGGCTCCGTGGGTGCCAACGAAATAACTTAACTGATCAAAGGCAGCCGCAGACTGCCCAACAAACTGCTTACCGTGCTCATGCACATATACAACGACGAAGACTAAGTGAAAATGTTGCCTACTGCGCGATGTGTGGTGAAGTATACACTTCAGCTTCGAAGGGTCCTCAAAATTATGCAAGCAGCAGTCGCACTCTGACTTAATTCATTCAACACAACATCGGAGTGAAAATTTCACACGTTCTCATCAAACGGCGCACTGTGCTAACTACGCATTAAGTATGATCGGAGACGACCCTTGCGATTAGTTGCGATTTCTACATTCTTGAACTGCTTCCTGTTGGTTGTAAGCGGAAAAGAATCGGGGTAGGTTCTGGAATGCACGCACATTGATGAACACACATCAGCTGGTTTGACGTTTATCTCGCGGAAGCGCATATACTGTTAATTCCAATTTAGCTGCATGTTGCATCTGTATGCGACAGCGTCGCCGCGAGCACTCGAATAAAAGGCGCTGAAATCCGGCCTTGTTTGCCGGCGACTCATGTGCTGTATGCGTGATGGCCCGCACTGGAAAAGTTTTTTTTTTCTTAATGAGCGAAATGAGAGGCGATGGGGCGTGTATGTGCATGGTACTTAAATGTTTTTCAGCATACCTCGAAACGCATCCGCTTTTCCACTGTGCAGGGAACGTGAAAGACCATGAGCTCTTACCGCGCTTCACACATTGATGACTTGCAGGCATGCGCGAGTGTGCATGAGCGCGCGGTAAAAGAAAAATAAATAAAAGAAAACAGACAACGCAATTTCTGAACGCCCGCAGCCTGCATAAAGTAGCTGATTTCACGGCTGAAATGGAAACCGAATCCACTTCACCGGCCGCCTAGAAGGCCCAACGCAGCGTGAATGCCGTTGAGAGCTTGCGGTTCTGAACTTAAGACATACGACAGCAACACGCAGCCTGAGTGCGCAGAATGCGAGGCAAAAGATTCGGCGATATAGTTTTGCGTTCTAGACTTTCTGTTCGTCGTTACTTTTCTGCTGTTTTAATTATGGCACTCTTCGCATTCTTGGCTCCACTCGCCGCGCTTCTCTCCTCGCATTTCGACGGCCATTGCCCATTGACGGCGAAATAGCGTTACTCGAGAAAGCTCATGAATATGTCACAAACCGCTGCTGTACTGGTCGCCAAGTGCATGGTGGCGCCATGGGTACTTCGCTTTTATTGAACTTTTTGGCTTATAAAAGCTTTGTTTTGAGCAAAAATGCCACATTTGATCTCGCATGACGCTAACCTATTAGTCTAGCCTTACTATGTATTCATATTTAGTGCCCCTTTAAACAACAGATACCCTAGTGTACCATACATACGATACGGTAAATTAAAGACGCGGGTTCGATCCTGGGCACCGCGTTCGCATTTCGATGGAGGTTAAATGCTAGATGCCCGTGTACTATATGCGACGTCAGTCTATGTTAAAGAGCCCCAATTAGCCGAAATTATCCGGAGCCCTCCATCACGGCCTCCGTCACAGCCTAAGTCGCTCTGGGACGTTATACCCCATTAACGTAACAAAACCATACCATGACATACCAAACCATAGCATACCAAACCATGTCTTGCCATGCCATGACATGCAATGCTATGCTATGCCATACCGGACCGGACCGGACCGTACCGTACTGTACCGTGCCAGTTTCACATACACTCTAGACCTTGTTTTGCCTAAAGCGCACGATAACCGACCCAGAATTTTGGATTCGATCCGACTGTTGAGTCACGTGTGCAAGGCAAATGAACCGTCGGGACCAATGCATGGGTTAAAAGACGCCGCCTGTTGCTGATGCCAGACATTATAAACAGCACTTACGTCCGATAGATTTCATAATTAGACACAGGAGGCGGTAGAGTAAAGAAATGTTGCGTTTTGAGAACGGTGTCTGAAATATGTCTGCGGCTTCATAATCAGGCAGTCCTTTTCACCGTTCAACGAACCTAATATACCCTGTCCATGTAATTATATACCTTGACACCACATATGGAAAGTTCGGCCACGTGTGCGTCAGAAACACTGAGTCAATGAGCTGAAGTTCTTACGCTGCAGCATACAAAATAACACCATCTAACGCATAATAACGAGCGACAGAGTATTAAAAAAAGTCTGTTTCGGATAATCCAATTTGCATACTGCAAATGCTTAGGTCTGTTCGTCCGCTTATACCAAAGTAACCGATAGATGAAGGACACAAGAAGAAAAAGAGCTAGACGAAGGATGTATGCCTCTGTGATGATCTGTCCGGGAATCCCCTTATTTGTTAGCTCTTAACCCGTGGTCAAGGCCGGTAGCAAGGGGGCAAAGCATGTAATGCAGCGACTATTCCACCACAACAGCGACCCTCGTCCTGTGATTATAATTTCTTGTTTCCACATCTTTTTCCGCCATGCTTTGCTGCGCAAATCAGGAACGAAGAAAACTACGGCTTGGCTCGGAAAATCCAGGAAAACGAGAAATAAGCCCGCTCCTGTGAGATCTTCCGCTGTAGTTATCTGTCCAAACAATCGGTTCCAGCTATACGAACCGCTGACGCAACAAAGAAGTAGCTGGGTGCTCAGACCGACCAATCGCATGCCCCGATCAGGCCTTGTCGTCGCATCATTTCCTGCCAAGGTCTTCTCAGGCCTACATCCTCAAACATGCGCGTGCGCCCCGTGGGAGAGCGCCGGAGGCGGATTCGTACTTTGCGCGACGCAATTCTTTCTCGAAACGACGTCTACAGAGCGAGGCGACCGTGAAATAAGCAGCAGTCCGCCCGCAGGGTTGAAAAGGAGGCGCCTCTTGCTGTCATGGGACACGCCTAGTAGTAGTAATAGATGGTGTTAACTTTGCACTACCATATATTGCTACCCCGTAGCTCTACCACCAGCCGCCAAGCGCGCATGCGCAATGGCGTGACATGATACTCTACGCATGCGCTGTTGACAGTTGGCGCTATAGTAATGCGCAGTTACGCTGTGGTAAAACTTTGTAACATAATAACCGCACTTAACAGTACGTGAAGTACACTTTGCTAACTCGAGTGAAAAGCAAGCGTTTTCTGTTTTGCAGAGGGCACCGACCTTATCGGTCACGCTTTCAGGTATACGTGAAATGCATGTGATGCCTCGCAGGCAGTAGGTGGATAAATGGCTGCATCGGAAGAAACAAAGCGTCCACGAGAAGGCGAAATCACGAAACGGCTTCCTCACGCATCGTGCATAATTATTCAACGCAGTCAGAGGAACTAAACTGAAAGTGTTCTTCAATACGCATATACGCGTATACGCATACGCACATGCGCACTTGCTCACTTGCGCACATACGCACATACGCACATACGCACTTGCGTATATGCGCACGCGTATCGAAGCTTAAGCTACATTTTGTATACTGTGGAACAGCAAACTAACGCTTCTGCAAATAACAGTTCTGAATAACTTTATAGCGCCTTCCACAGCTTTCTGCATGCTTCTAAGGTGCAGAAATCAGTGTGGAAACATTTGTTGCGAAGGCTACGAATTCTTTTCGCAGTTTTTTGTTTAGGCACTTTTTTGCTGACTTGTATATATTGAGATTCTGGAGACATAAGATCGATGGCTTCTTTCGGGATAGAGCTACACAGTTGTGTTGCTGTGTTCGCCCCAATGGCTGTCTGTAAGGAAAGAAGACAAAAAACAAACAATGCAAATGGTGTATTTCATTTACTCGTTTGCAAAACAAAATCACTGTGGTCTTCTCTGTAATGGTCCAATGTTCATGCTTCTTTATACCACAAGCGCGCATCATTCTAACAAGACAAAAGTGATGTGTAGTGTTTATCTGAATGTTTGATTGTTTGCTTGCTTTTTATAAGCTAGCACCGCATCAGCACTGAACCCTTATGACAGGAGCAAATATTCGTCGCTTATTTGCTGTCTGTGTTCTTCATTTCTTAACGTACGCTACGTCTCTCGCGTATTTCAGGTCCATGTAGAGACGCGGAACAAAAAAAAGTGCAACAACTGTGTTCCAAAACTTCCCCACCTCGTACCTTTCGTCGCATTAACAGCGGTATCGATTTTATCCGGTACCAGTACTTTTCCGCTCTTCGGTCCATATTCCCACCGCTGTACTTGTACTTCTACCGCAGTTGCGGCTTTCTGAAGAGAACGCGCAGACGCGCCCGGACCTTTTCCTTATTTAAAACCCCACGCCCCTACCTCCTCGCCCCGTCATTATCAGGAGTGTCTTCTTCCGAAAGCGCTTTGCTCGGTGAGACCGAATTCGGGGAATGTCCCCCTGTTACCCCCTTGAGCCGCTTTTCTTACTCGTCCTTCTCTCCCTCACGCCCCATTTTTCTTTATTCCACCTGTGTCCAGGGCTTCAAGGACGCGCGGGCTCATTGTTGAAGTCGGAGGAACTTTGTCTCTGTCCACGTGACACGGCGGGTGCGCCTTGAACTGAAAGTCACTGAATATATCCTTCGCCGAGGATGCACCTTGATGCGGCAACGTGCGCGGCGCATGACGTTGTTCTTAATCGCCTGGGCGTTGTTCCCACACCCTCCTACTTTGCTTCAGCCATGCTATATGCAATCAGGCGACGTCTCCTGTTTCGTCGTCATCGCGCTGGGTGGCAAGATGGTGGTGCAGACATCTCGATGGGTGCGACATTACAGTTGGCTGAGGAGTAATACATACATACATACATACATACATACATACATACATACATACATACATACATACATACATACATACATACATACATACATACATACATACATACATACATACATACATACATACATACTTATACATACATACATACATACATACATACATACATACACACACACATACATACATACACACACACACACATACATACATACATACATACATGCATGCATGCATACATGCATGCATACATACATACATACATACATACATACATACATACATACATACATACATACATACATACATACATACATACATACATACATACATACATACATACATACATACATACATACATACATACATACATACATGGACGGGGCACACTCACATGCACGCACGCTGTTCATAGACAACGACTGTCCTTAACTAGTTTGAATCATTGCAAATATAATGAGCGGCTCAGATTCCAGCGTCGCTATGGCGGTCAGCTGCTGAGACCAAAATCGCGGGTTCGATCCCGGCTGCGGCTATTCGATTTCGATTGCGAAGAAATCCAAAAGCCCTCGCGTATTAGATTAACGGAGCACGTAAAAAAAAAATCATGCAATCAATAGCAATCTCGAGCCCTCCACCAGAGCATCCCTCAGGGCACATTTGTTTCTTTTTTTCTTTATTGCGTACGTGTCATCATGTCCTGCACAAATTTACACGATACTGTTCTGACCTTGTGGCTTGTCACTTTATCATCTAAATAACAATCAGTCAATCAATCCGATCCCCTCAAAAAGCACGTAAAATGTGGAAGCTTTTGGCACATGGCTGTCCGATCGTTGTTTGAGATTGGGCTTTCTTTGCGCAGTGGAACGTCCGCGAACACAGACAGGCCGATTTTGGGGTATTAAACAAGCGCTTACCTGACTGGACTGCCCATGCTTTGATGGAAGGTAAGTAAACCTGTCATCATTTGTTGTTTTTAATCATTATTATGTGTGATCAACACGAGCTATTGGATACTCTGTAGCGTGGATCAGAAAACTAATTTCGGCCACGTGTATTTTCTGAATGGCCATCGAGAATTCAGCACACTGACATTTCTGCGTTCATGCCACCTCATCGCCTCATCCAAAATGCGACAACAATAATTAATAATAATTGGTTTTTGGGGAAAGGAAATGGCGCAGTATCTGTCTCATATATCTTTGGACACCTGAACCGCGCCGTAAGGGAAGGGATAAAGGAGGGAGTGAAAGAAGAAAGGAAGAATAGGTGCCGTAGTGGAGGGCTCCGGAATAATTTCGACCACCTGGGCATCTTTAACGTGCACTGACATCGCACAGCACACGGGCGCCTTAGCGTTTTTCCTCCATAAAAACGCAGCCGCCGCGGTCGGGTTCGAACCCGGGAACTCCGGATCAGTAGTCAAGCGCCCTAACCACTGAGCCACCGCGGCGGGTCGACAACAAATGTACTGAAGTCATATTTCTATGCTGAAAAATCTTATTAACAAATAAACCGTTTTAAACCTTAACGATGAAGACACACCTTAGACCCTGAGACACCATGACATGCGAGCATGAATGTAGTTTGGGTGTATTGCAACATTATTAAATACTTTTAAACAGCCGCCATATTGTCGCCGAAACCTGTAGAGTTGGGAGAAAGTTTTGTAGCAAGCAAGACATCGGAGGGGTCCCAACTATCCAAGGTGCATTACAAAAGATGCCCCACAAGTCACGTACTTTTCGTTTTCTCAATGAGCACTGGGATTCTTTGGCCCTAGAACAGCGCAGTTGTGGCAGTGGCGTATGCAGTAGCTGCCACATCGAATCGAGCATTGCTATTGCAACACAGACTACAGTCGCTCTTGGCTGCTTGGTCGGTGGCCGAATGACACGACGGAGCCCTCACTTCTGGCTTGAAAAAAAAAACAAAAAACAGGGACGCACAAGTCTCTTCCAAATTATTTCCTTCTTGCGTGGAAGAAGGTGAACCTGCTAGCTCACAGTATGGACAATGTTAGCCAGGCGCTAACTAGTAGCGCGGCAATAGTATGCGTTTTAAACTTTTATGGTTAATAAATTTTACTTCAGACATGACGGAAGGAACGCCTTTGGGGAGGCCAGCTTGAGCGGTTGGGCAGGGACGGCGTAAAAAGAACATGGTGAGCCATCTTTCTGCTGTATAATTACGGGGTTCCGGGCGGGTTGGTTCGATTCTATCAAACTTCGTGCAATTCCTTCATTATTTTGCTGCCGTCATCCAATGAGAAGGGGCGGGGGAAATTCCGCACTCAACACCAGCGATTGGAAACAACTTCAAGAAGAAAGAAGCAGAACATTGAGAAAAAAGCGTGCCCGCAGAGAACTAATAAGAAAGAAATAAAAAGCGACGTAAAAATTTCCTGGGAGGCCGCGGACGAATAAAGCGATAGAAAAATCACTCCCGGAGAACGTCGCATAACGCGAGCTGCCTGTGGGGCGTAGCGACACATTCGGCGCTGCCTTGTGAATCAGCCTTGGCCTTAAAGAGCGCGGGAACCGAGCGAGGAAGGCGAAAGGGGAAGTCGCTAGAGAAAAACGCTGGGCGTGCTCGACGAAGACGACGTCACCGCCCCCCCCCCCTCCTCCCCTCCCGCGCGGCGAATTCAGCGCGAGCGACGTCGACGCTTCTGCAACGTCACGTGCACGCGCCCACGCCACGCTACCGTGACGTGACGTTGCGTCGCTTCCGTGTTGGTGACGTCGCGGAAAGTTGGCCGGCCGCCACTGGAGTCGTGCCATCGCGTGCGACCGCTCGCGATGTTGCGACATCAAGTTGCCGTGGGGGGTTCCCCCCTCGTTTGTCGCTCGTTCGTCCGTTAATAATTCACCCTTGCGCGTGTTTTGCCGCCTCTCTCAGGGCTGATTCGTCGACTTATGCGCAACAAGGTTACCCATGTTCTACTTTCTTTCCTCCCATTTGTCTCGCGTTCAGAAACCGTTATTTAGCAGGGTTTTCACGGCGTTCGATCTACACCCTGTTGACTTCGACTGCCCAGGAATTCCCAGTGACCGAAGCAAAACATATGGAGTGTGTAAGAGGGTAGCGCAATAAAAGTTTCACAGGGACACCTAACTACCTTTTGTGTTGGTAAATGGGATAGTATTTTAGGCTGTTGATGTCCTTCCGGAAGTGATGTCACATGCGGACATCATTTGCCCCAAGCCAATGGCCGAATTTTATGACAGACGACGCATTTTTATTCCGATGAACCTTATCGCATTAAAATGAAGCAAGTCAGTCCGTGTTGTCTTAGCCTTAACTGAAAGGCAATAAAGCGACATTGAGGAAGAATGAAAGTTGGCCTATGTAAACAAAAATTATTGTGGGACTATAAAAAGAACAAAAAATAAAGTGCCCCTGCCCGTGCCACTAAGTGGCCTATGTAGACAGCTATTGATAGTTACATTGGTGCTACTTTTATGGAAAACGAAGGTTTTATAACCCAGAAAAAGTAAAAAAATTAAGTACATGTGTCGCCATCACCAGCAAATTTCGCAAGTAAAGGATGTGCGTCTAACACTTTTGTTTTATCGCGGATCTCAGAGGCTTAGCTACACCGCCTTTCTATTCAAAATAAGGATCACGGTGTCCTTTTCGGTGCACACGTCACAAATCCAAAACGAATAGCGGGAATATTTTTAAATGCAGTTTTCGCGGCAATAAATACGTCTCTTGCTGGCGGTGACAAACGTCAGCATGGGCATAAAAGGCCATAGAATCCAAATTTACTAAGAAAAAAATTTGGTTGGAGTTGTCCACCGAGTTCCTTTAAAAGGGCTGAAACTACCGGGTGTGTGCAATTGCACACAGAGAGTCCTCGCGGGACGTACACAACTAAATCGACACTGGCTTCACAGTACGTCATCTATACCGGCAGTGTAAGGCCACCTTTAGCACGCAACAAATGCACAGCCTTTGTCAAAAGTTTGGAGCCCAGGGGATTTGCTTCTGAGCCGCACCCTGTGGCTCGTAATGCATCTCTAGCGCTCCAGATCTCCTGATGGTAAGATCCTGTCCCCTCCAATCGGTAGAAATTCCACGAATGCTATAGGAGCCCCACTACAAGACCTATGAGCCAACACCGCGGGCTCCATACTTTTGACAGAGGCTCTACTTGCAAAAACAGCTTCATCTTCTATTCTTGATGCTTACTGCTTCTCACACTCAGATGGAGATTTACTCGGTCGCTAAGAGGTTCCTTAATATCGCAAGGATAAAAGCAAAAGAATGAAGCAATAAGAGCACTATTACCAACGATGGTGTCATAAAACTGGTGAAATGGTTCATTCTTTGAAAAGGAAAGAGAGACGCGATAAGCATCCCTCCAAACCGTGATGAACGATGTAATAGAGCGAAGAGCTTAGCAACTACCTTCCACTGACGTCATATTACTGAGCGTGCTGAGCGCAGATTTCATTCTACTGCGAAAGCAGTAGTACTAAGCCCAGCCGGAGATCTGACGGCTGTTGAAGCCTCCGGCCCGAGCGAGGCGCCGCAACCCTCTACCGCCATACATAACCCACCCGCCACCTCCCCATCCCATTACCCTGTCTACACTGTAAAGAAGATAACTCCTATATGTGATTAAAAACAGAGTTGGCTGTCCTCTAGATCACTCACTTTTTATAAAAGGTAGTGCTCTAGAGGACAGCTAACTAAGCTTTTACTCCTTTCTGTTTAGAGTGTAGGGGGGGGGGGGGGGCGGCTTCCCACCCACCCGCTGTTATCGTCAACCCATCTGTGTCCCCTTTCATCCCCCAGGAGAATTCTGTCGCGTGAAAAGTAAAATAATTCAGCAGAGTAAAAACATCAAAATGCTCATCAAGTATAAATGCAACTGCTACCACAGAATTATCGTGTCAGATGCCAGATCATGCCGCATTTTTTTCCTCCTTCTCGTCTTAACCAGATGGCGGTGACCAATAACAATAAGGTAACGACAAAAACGCCGTTTTAAAAAAATACTTATATAACTGATGAGGGCAGCCAGATTAATACGCCGAAGCTTAGTGGTAGCAGGAGAATTTAATAAGGGGTCTAAAATTATCAGACATCGTGATTGTTTAGGGTGCGTTTTATTGTCGTTTTGTAGAAACAGCCGTTTTACGGAGACCTTTGCATGTGGCTCCTCATGAACGGCGACAAACAAGAGAAAAAGAAAGTGGTAGTATTAATTGATAAAGACGATAATGTGCAATGCACAGCGCGGGACTGTGTATATTGTTCCATATCAGTATTAATTGAAGACTATAATATTCAATGCACAGCGCGAGCCTGCGTTCAGTTTAATACGGCGATAGCATGGTGCTCTCGTGCAGTGGCCAGCGAAGCTGAACTGATCTCTTCGAGCCGCCGCGGGTTCGGATCGCAGTCACGGCAATAATAATAATTTTTACATTAACGACCTGTCAGGTGTTCTGGACCTAAGCACGTCGACCAGGTTATTTGCCGACGACTGCATTATTTTCAAAACCATTTATTCTGTATCTGATCAACTTGTCCTAAATTCCAACCTGCAACTTCTTGCCGACTGGTGTAACAAGCGGGATATGACAATTAATTATAACAAAACCGTTTATTTATGTGCTTTGAATAAGACCAGCAACATGAAATTTACGTATGGCATTAGGGACAACATAATTAGTCAAGCGGTTCAGGTGTCCAACGATATATGAGACAGATACTGCGCCACTTCCTTTCCCAAAAACCAATTATTATTATTATCTTAAATGGTCATCCCATATCTACAACATCCGCTTTTCTGCAAGGAAAAATCTAGGCTTCTTAAAACATAAACTGGGCAATTCTTCAAGCGTGGAAATCAATTGTTATACCTACTCTTGTATACGCCAGCATAGTATGGGACCCACATACCACAATCAACATAGAAAAATGAGAAAAATCCAGAGATTAGCAGTAAGGTTCATATTTAGCCGTCCGCCATGTTACATCAGGCAGCCCTTGAGAAATTGGCTGAATGAAGAAAGGCTGCCCGGCTGTGTTTTTTTTTTTCACTCTTTGTATTTTCAAAAATTAGGCATTCAGCCAAAGGACTACTTCGAAAGGGACACAACCAGACCTTCACGACATAAACATTGTCATAGCATCAAGCCAATATTTGCCCGCACGAATTTCTACAGATATTAATTTTTCCCGAAAACAATATCCGGCTGGAATTCCCTGCCTCATGATTCACCTCTCCTTTCTTTTAGCCTTTAGAGGGCCTATATATCTGATAGTATGGTTGGAAATGATGATTATTTATTAACAGTGCATAGTGTGCTTCTTTGTCTGTGTGCTTGTGTTTTGGGCATGTACTATATATCACAAATTGTATTTGCTTTGTAATTGTTTATTTTTATTATATTTTTGTTGTAAATTGTAATTTCACCATTGTTGCTGGTCCTAAGGCATAGTGCTTACTAACAATTTATGGACCCTCTCCTGCTGGGACCGGTTCGGTCTGCGGTATTCTGTAAATAAATAAAATAAATAAATACTATATATATATATATATATATATATATATATATATATATATATATATATATATATATATATATATATATATATATTATTATATATATATATATATATATATATATATATATATATATATATATATATATATATATATATATATATATATATATATATATATATATATATATATATAGTATTTATATATATATATATATATATATATATATATGTATATATATATATATATATATATATATATATATATATATATATATATATATATATATATATATATATATATATATATATATATATATATATATTGTCTATTTATGGCTTGACCAAGATCACCGTCAAGGCCAAGCTTCCCACAAAATCGGCGAGCCAGTTAGACCTCATAAGGTAGGGCATTCGCACTAAAAGCAAATCACGCTCTTCCAAATACAATCACGCTATTCTGCGGCGCGTGTTGTCGCGCGTCTTTGTTTTCGCCAGTTCGACACTGGCGAGGCTGCCTGTTGGGCTACTCCGCCGCTCTCAAGATTCCCAGCGTTGGCGCGCTGTTCTCACGCTCCGGCAGTTTGTTCGAGGGATTATTACACGTCACCTGTTTTTTTTCTATGGGTTGCACATGCTCCCGTGCACTCTTCTAATGCCGCCAGCACCTGGATGCGTGCCAGAATGCCATTTGGATTTGTGGGATACATGTACTTGTGCGGCGAGCTGCGCCCAAGCAACCAAGCGGCCGGTGTGTCCATTTACTTAGCGAAATCAAAACTCGAAACGCATTTTCTCTAGCGCTCATAAAGGACAACGCACAAGAAACTGGAAGACGAAAAGTACGCTGCAGTCGCGTGCAACTTACGTTTGCCGCGAACGCAGCACAAATTTTTTTTATGAAAAAAAGTAGGCCCCTGTTAAAGTTTTTGTTGTTATCTCAACAAAAAGCTATATATCAGACGAAACTGCAAGCTCCAGAAATTTGACGACTCTGACTTGCATGATACAGTCAGCATCAAAAAGTTTATTTTATTTACTGTTATGATTTGTCAGAAGAAGTGATACAGTACGCCGAGGACCATGGCTCAGTGTTACAAAGTGCTGTTTTTTGAAGTTGTATCATGCTATAGACATCAACTGAATTTTCTTCAGAAAGGCAAAAAAGCATTTTTTGCGCAAATATGCATGCAGACAGGTCCTCTGAAAAAAAAATGATTAAGCAGGAATAGGCTGTGATTCGCTGATAACATTGCCTTCCTAAATCACCCAGGAGATGAACTGCAAATCATGATCGATGAGTAAGACAGAGCAGTACGGTGGGTATAAAAATTAACATGCAGAAAACGAAAGTAATGTTCAACAGTCTAGCAAGGGAACAGCAGTTCACAATTGGCAATGAGGTGCTGGAAGTGGTAAAGGAATTCGTCTACTTAGGGCACGTAGTGACTGCTAATCCGGATCATGAGAGAGAAATAACTAGAAGGATAAGAATAGGGTGGATCACATACGGCAGGTTCTCTCAGATCATGAATAGCAGGTTACCAATATCCCTCATGAGAAAAGTGTACAACAGCTGTACCTTACCGGTACTCACCTACGGGGCAGAAACGTGGAGGGTAACGTAAAGGGTTCAGCTTAAGTTAAGAACAACACAGCGAGCCATGCAAAGGAAAATGATAGGTGGAACGTTAAGAGAGCGAAAGCGGACACAGTGGGTGAGGGAACAAACGCGTGTTAATGACATCCTAGTCGAAATCAAGAGGAAGAAATGGGCTTGGGCAGGGCATGTAATGCGAAGGCAAGATAACCGCTGGTCCTTAAGGTTAACGGAGTGGATTCCAAGAGAAAGTAAGAGTAGCAGGGGGCGGCAGAAGGTTAGGTGGGCGGATGAGATTAAGAAATGTGCAGGCATAGGGTGGGCGCAGCTGGCGAAGGACAGGGTTAATTGGAGAGACATGGGAGAGGCCTTTGCCCTGCAGTGGGTGTAGTAAGGCTGATGATGGTGATGATGATGCTGAGGCTGACCGAAAAAATTGACGAAACAGCGGGAGATGAGAATACCGAACGATGCCCGCACTGACCCAACAACTGATTCAGGTGAACAGACAAATCTTGAATCCTACCATATCGTCCTCGCCACCTGTTTTTGCAGACTTAGCTGCCGAGCTAGTGTGAATAGGACTTCGCAAAAGCAGCGAGCATGCAGTTGATAGCTGTTCCTCTTTGTTTCAATTTTGAATGCGCCGAATTATATTTAAAATGTTCTTTTTTAGAGCGACGTTATTACTTCCAGCAAGTAGGCTTGTTAGTTACGAGAACTGAAAGTCAAGAAATAGAATGGTATTATCATGTGGCAGGCACATCAGGAGTGAAATTCCAGAAGTCCTGCCCACACAAGGTCTAGCGCAGACTGCAGGAACAAGTGGCGAGGTAGCAAAAAAATGCTCAGAAATATTGCTCAGGTCACAGAGAGCCCCATGAAAGAGGTCAAGGCAGGCTGAACGTGGAATAAACGGCAGTGCGTACCAGTTGAACAAGGACGTTGTGGCAATGCAGTACTTGCACTGTGTGTATCATCATCTGAAAAAGGTCGCAGGTAAATGTGGAATGAGGGTTATTTTGTCTGCTCCGAATAAGCTGGCAAGTCTGTGCTCGAAGATCACAAATTTAGAAGGGATTGCGCTTGTTCGAAGGCACACGACACTGGGTTTGTTGTCTGCACCACGGATGTGGTATACAAATCCCTTTGAGCTGTATAGGAAATGATGCATCAACCAGAGGAAACGCTGTCTTAAAATGACTGGCTCGGGAAGAACCGCTAAATAGCCGGGGCCATTGCAGCATCATGCCATCTTTTGCGATCTTTACAAGTGGTGCAATGACTTCATTCCAACATTTAGGCAAGCAGGGGTCGTAGGTAGAGCGACCACCAGAACAGAGAAGGGAATATTGGAGGCCTTCTTTACCAGGAAGGCCTGATGCAGTTGTATTGGCAAGCCATCAGATTCTTTCAAGGGCAAGGAGGGAGTCTTTCGGGACAGACACGTGCGACGTGATAGGCGTTAACATTTGTCTCCTCACCTCCATCACTTGTTCGGTCAGTGAGGGTGTCATTATGTATCCTCATCTCCCGTTCATTCACCAGTTTTATCGAGCCGCATATTCTTGCTGGTTGTATATCCCCCCCGCTCCTTATTTGCTTCCGTTGTGCAGAAAATCCGGCGTCGTCGTCGGCGTTGTGAGCGAAGGATCCCGGAGAAGCAACCAGGTTGGCCCTCTAGGTCACGTGACCTTGTGGCGTCATCACAATATGCCCACCGCATAGTGAGCAAACTGCCCACCGTGGCGGGTGGCAGTTAAATTAGTGATTGGTCGCTCGGGAATAACAACCTGGGTTGCAAGGCCCAGAGATGGAAAGTCCTGCCATCACAGGGCAAAGCCGCATCGCTTAACCGCTCCCCCACTGCGCCAGGAGTGGTATGATGATTCACTGTGATCTACGAGTGTAAAGTCGAGAATGAACAGTTCCGCATATATGAGCATTAATTAACCCATTACGCTATCGCGTTACACCCTTAAGGCAGGGTGTGCCATAAGCAGTTAACTTCGGCGGCTTATTTATCACATTGTCATCGCCCCCAACCATCTGAAATCGTTTAGGCACCTGTTATGCATCTGTTCTTCAATATTTAATCATCTACCACCCGTAGTTGCTGGATTATAAGTGCGCAGGTGAGGGGCTGAGACAGTACATAACAATACACGTGGCTGGTGGAATATGGGTAGCGGATTCACTAAATAAATTAAGCTCCAAACAAGATCAGCTGGACCGAGCTTACATCTATAACGCGCCCTATAATACGCAGTACGGCCCACAGTTGGCTCGAGTTATTAGGCATTATCACATGAATTAAAGTCCAGCCTACTTATAACGGGCGCAGTTATAACGAACCCTAGCTTATTACTTACTAGGTGGCGATACCCTTAAAATATGCATTTGGGCAATCGGACTGTGTCTCAGATACAATCATCAATCGTGGTGGCGTAACTTGGTTAGGACGAATGAGGAGGCGCCGTAAACTCGGCTTCGCAGTCAAAAAACTCGTATCAAAAAAGAGCGCTTCGCCCCTCCCTGAAATAACGTGTGTACAAACAAGCGCAATAAAAAAAGAACAGGTCTCTGCCGACAAAACGGCACAGTTTTCCGAAACGATTTAATCAGAAACACATGCCTTGAAAGCAGCTTGTTGGCATATAAGGCCTCGGCCAGGAACATACGGACGATCACTCTATAAGACGTTCACGGAAAGCCCTGCGACATGGTTTCCTTTGAAGAAGCCGACGCGCATAACGAACTTTTCTATGAAATTAGCGCAAGTTTCATCGGAGTTCGTATTTTTTGGCCGTAAAACAAGAAGCCCACGTACAACGAATCTGTTATACAACGAACGCAATCCGCGCGGTCGTCAGGTTCGTTGTAAGGGGGCTCGATCACCTCACACATTCGCTAGAATAACTTCATCGTTCTCATAATTGCCACTGCATGATATGCTTGTTCGTCAGATCTCATTTCTTTTTATTTCCCTAAATACCTAAAAAATGGGTATGTCACAAGGTGCAATGTCCCTTTTTGGGATAACGCTCCCTTCCCTACCTCCCAACGTTAATCAAGTAGACCACAACCGTGACCTCTTGGGCTCGTGGCCAAAGGCCTTCAGCGATCTCTGGTTGTTCCATGGCGTACTAGTGGGAATTCAGTTCTCGCCGGAACAAGAGAGCCGCCGGCAACTGCTTTCGAAGTCGAAGAGGTACAACGTCGTTTACCTGCGAGCGGCCACCCGGCACCCGGCCTTCCGTCGAATAGCGGACTGCTTCCAAGCTCCGTCACGTGTTACGGCAGCCTTGGATCCCGCTTCCACACTTTCCAGACTGGTAGCATCGAGCTACAGCGCTTCCTTAATTGTAGGCGCACCAAATTAACGGACAAGTATTCCCTGCCTTCGAGGAAGGTCACGGTATATACTGTGGTGGCGTCGCAGTTGACTCTTGCTCATAATCGTTATGCAGCTTGCACGCAGGTTACCAACATGGCTAATCTACAAGCACTTCGGCAACGTCTCCCTTCGTTGTGCCTGTCAACGTGTTGTCCATAGAGATATTCTTCCCAGCTTTATCAATCCACATCGTCGGCATCGGTCGATCCCTACGCCATTTATGTACTGCGTATCTAGCGACGAGGCTTACTGGCAAAGCACCTAGCGTTCTCGTTATTTGTAACAATTCAAAGGCTGTGCTTCAGGTTTTAAATTCAATGTGAACCCGAATTGGAGCCAGCCTGCTGTCATGGCGCACCGTGGAGTCGCTGGCCCTATTTAAATTAAAAGCGCTGCTTTGGGGAAGACGTCCACCCATGTCGGAACACACACAAACGCGTTCAATTGCAGAAGCAGGTCGTAATATTACATAAGGTGACCCCATACGATTCACAAAAATGGGCGCTATAGATTCCTCGCACGGAAAGTTGGCTCAAAGAATCTGCAGTGGTACGCACTGCAGTATAAGCTATCAAGCGTCGCTTTGGTCTGAAAGGGTCCGAGTGAGAATTTCCCTTCAGCCTAGAAAAAAAAATTGGAAATTTTTTTAGGAACGTAAATAGTAGGAGTAGTAGTAGTAAGTAGTTTTTCATTAAAATAACAATAAAAAGGAAGGAAAAGATTTTTGCTAGCCCCGGCACCTGCCATCGATACTGACGCACCTGAGCTGGGGCAGCGCAGTGACTTTTTCAAGTATCTCGCTGGACACCTGAACCGCGCCGTAAGGAAAGGTTGATAAAGGAGGGACTGAGAGAAGAAAAGAAGAAAGAGCTGCCGTAGTGGAGGGCTCCGGAATAATTTCGACCACCTGGGGATATTTAACGTGCACTGACATCGCACAGCATGCGGGCGCCTTGTTTCCATTTCGCCTCCATCGAAACGCGGCCGTCGCGCTCGGGTTCGAACCCCGGTATTCTGGCTCAGTAGCTGAGCGTCCTAACGACTGAGCCACCGCGACGGGTTCAGCCTAGGCCTGTGGACCTATACGTACTCGCCCAACTGAACGTTCTACTAGGAGACGCTTCAGCATAGTCGGCTTTTTTTGGTAGTAGTATACACGGCTGAGTTTTAACGCGACAGCGTTAAGAAGCTCGTGTCGCAGAAAAGCCGGTGTCGTCGGCGTCGGCCGTGAGCGAAGAATCCCTCCTCCTCCTCCTCCTCCTCCTCCTCCTCCTCCTCCTCCTCCTCCTCCTCCTCGCAATATACGCCCCTGCCCCAACAGATAGCGCGCGACGAAAGCGCAAGGAAAGGAAGGGACGCCTGTCACATATTTCAGTGGTCAACCCGGACCGCGCCGCAAGGGAAGGAATATGAAATAAAAATTTGTTTTAAGGAAAGGAAGTGAGGCATGTCTCACATATCTCTGTGGACACCCCAACCGCGCCGTAAGGAAAGGAAAATGAAATGAAAATTGATTTTAAGTAAAGGAAGTGACGCGTCTGACATATCTCTCGTTCGGGCGCAGTGGGGCCGTGCGGGTGCGCAGGAATCGCGCGGTGAGCGGCGAACAACGCAGAGCACATCCAAAGCGCATTCACCACGAAACTTGCGGCTTGCTGCCCGTTCGTTCGGCGGGAACCTATGCTGGTGTTCGCGGCATCGGGTTTGTCGAGAACGATGTGCCCATGAACTACGGCTGCAACTTCAGTCGCGCACGTTTCGGCAAGGCGCCTGGCAGCGCTTCTACGTGGTTTTCCGCTCCGCGCGTCCGTTTCACCGAGCGTAGCAGAGCGATTTGTCTAAGGGGCAAGGCGTCGCGCCGAACGGCCGATGGCGTTGTGGACTCCCTGGCAGAGCTGCAACACGCTGTCGCGTTCCACTCCTAAAGGCGAAGCTCAAGCATCCTGCAATTTTTTTTACACCGAATTACTTCTGCTGACGACCCAAGTTGTATATGCAAGCACCGGACGGAGGTTATCCAGCAAAATGCCTCGTCCTGCGATAAACGTTGTGCCTGCACTCTTAACACAAACAGGCCTTTATGGGAATAGAAAGGGTGTAAGCAATTCTTTAGTGCACCGCCTTTTATAGAAGGCAGTACGCTAGAGGAGACAGCTTGCTCCCTTTTTTACTCTTTACTCCTTCCTGTTTGGAGTGTGCTTACGAGGCAGTTGTCACCTCTACCTGAACTCCAGGGGCGATGTGCGTGCACAGAAAGTACGCAAGTATTTCAGCGATGTTCCAGTTGGAGATTTTATCTTTTTTCTGGGAATCTGAAGGCTGAAATCTGGAGAAATGAGAACTTTTACGGTGTTTCAGTAAAATTTAAGAGCCGATATTTTGTCGCTTTTCGCAAGTTGGCGCAGTTTTGAAGCTGCTTCAGGAGGAAATGGCCAGAAATCGACAACTGTTGGTCTAATTGAGAGACTTTTTGGTTACAGCATGGACCCTCGCTGCTGGAAACTTCTTGGTTGGCTTTGAAAACATCCTTCGAAATGCAATTATTTGCGGTCACTACTAACGGCAGTCTGCTTTTTCTAAGTAGTGTGGATGTTGAAGGCGATCTCTGCATGTTGTACAGCACGGACATCATTATCAATGTGTATTTTTCTTAGAGTACATCATTAGATAACATTCATAGTGTAAATAGGGACCATGCAGCGGATAGGGGGCATTGTGCAGAACTCATACATTGTATTTCTCTTTTTTGCTTTACACTTTCATCGCACACTTGTTATAATGCGCCCGATTTTCCGGCTAAGTGTCAGCATAAACATACATTCGGCACAACATTTGAAACCGACAGTTTTCAAAGCAATTTTCAATTCAGTTTCCAAAGTTCGAGCTATATGATCCTGCGCTTTTCATAATAAAATCTTGCGGTAATTGAAAAAGCAGTTAAATCTAATGCTATTTATTCAGGCGTTACATTTTCAGTAATTTCGTGGGTGAAGATCGGTCGGTTTTACTTCAATCGTGAATGGCGTGGATGGGGACTTTTTATTGTTGTTCGTAGTTTTACCAACTTAACTGTGGAATGAAAAAAATCTTGTGTGGGCAGTCATTCCGTGCCCGAATAATAAATGCTTTAATTATGCGATAAGCTGTAGAATACAGATTACACCAACGAGTGTTCAGTAGCCCGCATGTTATTCTTCTCTTTCTTCCTTATATTGTTTCGGTTGCTGACCACTTTTTTATTTTTTCTCATAACCTGCATCCGTATCACCTCACGTGTCTATTGCAAATCTGCCAGGGCATGCATCAACTGCCATGCACCCTTTCAGTGCCATATCTGCCGTGTGGAATCCAGGTGGCAACAGACCAGCGTTGGCAACGGATGGCACTTAATACAATGATGCCAACCTGTGTTGCATGATTGTCCTCTTTAGCCAGCAATGTTCGACTTAATTCGCAGGTAAAACCTTGTCTTGAGCAACTATGCTTGAACGAAGTTAAAGTGGGCCGTGATGGCTAATTCAATATTTAAATGCAGAGAACCCTCTGGTATTGATTTATGGTAGCGGGCTGTCTCCTGATGACCACTCAGCCCTTCTGTTTGCAGCAGAAAAATGCACTTCGGAGATGCAGTTTCTGGCTCCTACGTACGGTTAACCCGATTTCTATAAAACGCACTCGGGGCACACAAATCGGAAACGAAATTCGTTTTCCTGAAAACATTGTGTTCTGTGAACACTTTACCTCAGAAAGGGCTCTGGTACTAATATCCGCAATGTGCCTATTATGAATTTCTCGCAATTAGGAGTGAATTAAACTGGTATGGCCCTTCTAACCGGATACCTAAACAATGTATCCTCTATGCTGGTATCAATACGCAGTGTTCATTCAGGCACGCGAACACTACCGGATCTCCATAAGGATTCCTTCTTGGCCTTGTTTTGTGTCCGTTGTCTATTAGGGGTATTCCCCCCCCCCCCCCCCCCCCATAATACGCCAGTAATCATGTCTCTCACATGTCCGCAGTATGTAGAAGTGCCATTAGTGTTCGTGACCACGCCGTCCTCCAGAAAGAGGTAAAACATCGTGACAACTGCCACACACCACGAGCACGGGCACATTAGAAGCAAAACGGAAAGCAGTAAGGTTAACGAGGCATTACCTCTCTTTAAATATATCAGAGAAAATGGCAAGAAGGAACTAAATGATTGTTTACACTGTTGAAGGTACCGTGGACACTAGTGAATCAAGCTAACGTCCCAGGTAGAGTGTTCAGTGTCCTTTCTAGTCAGGCGCAGCTTGATTATGCATCGGTAGCCTGGGGCAGAACTTGCAGCCTAAGTCGTTGGCGTGATGACAGTGTTCAAGACAAGACGAGGCGGCAATGTTCCAGATCACAAGACAATGTTCGTATTGGCGATGTTGAAGTTTATTTGTCGTCTTCGTCAGGGATCTATTGCAAATTGAGCATTGACAGGTGCATACTCAATAAGGTATCTTGAATAGGAACAAACAAAACAGTCGTTTACTTTCATGCGGTTGTTCACAGTATGATACACCGAACAGAACTGCCCTTTATATTCGTGTGGCACAAAAATTAAGCAGAAAGCACATCACTTTCATTACACCGCATATGCCAATAACTACCAGGGGCATAAACTGCGAAAAGCATGCAACAATTAACTATTCATGTATTCCAATTTCTTTTTCTTTGCCTGCGTATTTCAGCGCGAGCATTCACAACTTTATGGTAGGTTAAATTGATTTTTTACTTTTGTATGCACATCTTTTTTCTCTTTTTGGATTTGATTGATTGATTGATTGATTGATTGATTGATCGATCGATCGATCGATTGATTGATTGATTGATTGATTGATTGATTGATTGATTGATTGATCAAGTTATTTATTTGAGCTGACTGTTTGAAGTCGCAGGCGCAGTAGTGGCAGTAGCATAGCAGCAGGAGCATTTCTACGCAAAACAAGAGCGGAGCAAACAAGTCTAAGGATTATCTTTCCCGGAGCTCGAAAGCTCGGAAGCACACAAAAATAAATTGCGAACAAAACCAACCAATGTCGTACATGAAAGACACGTGGTTAGGACGTCGCACTTGTGTTTCTTGGTAGGGAAGTGACGCAGAAGATCTCGGCTGGGGCGCAGAAATAAATTTTGAATATGCGGAAAGGTGAAGAGGTAGGCCGAAGAAGCAACCTGTGGCCTGCCACTTAAGGGAGAAGGGAAGGTACAATAAAGACGGAAATAGGGAGAAACTGAGTATGAGAATCATAAGAGCACAGCACAAAATCAACCCGGACAGAAGAAACACGGAAGACAGAACGGGCGCTGTCCCGTCTTCAGTATCTGTCCGTGTCGGTTTTGCACTGCCCTTTTATGATTCAAATACGAACCAACTGGCTCAAACAGGAATTCTGCTGAAAAACATTTCCTCGAAATTAAGCCCTATTGTATGTCTACCACCGAAGCACAAGTCTCACATAACGCCGGTAAACCTAACCTATTGTCTGTAACCGCTCGTCAGTCGAGGGTGCTGTCATTCTACTTGAAGAAGAGTATTGCCTTGCTGAATATGAGAGGCGATGAATGCAGAATACAGCAAGGTGTATTCGTGAGGCCAACCTCCTGTAGTGATGGTCACAACAAAGGCAAGATTATTAGCTGCTATTCTAGCGCTAAAATCACGGGATGAAATGCTTCTAACACTTACCCAGCAGTTCTAGCAACGGGCGTTTGCACACAAGGTGCCAACACCAATCAGTTGTTTTGAGCATCATTTTTATTTCATAATCGGTTGTTAAACCTTCTAACTGACGCGCAGGCCAACTGAGTTTAATAACACTAGTAAAACGCGACGGCAGATAAGGCCAAGTCGGCGGGTCCAGCTGTGTGCGCCCAAGCGATTCTCTGTAGTGAAGGCCGACCCAATGGTTTCTGCGGAAGTAGAATTACTAGGCTGCCATGCCGCAGAGCCCGGCTCAGTGCTTCGCCAACACGGCCCCCGGGTAGAGGCGAAGCTGATGGATCCTGTACAGCAGAGATTTGAGCTCACTCCTCCTTAAGTGCATCTTGTTCTCTCAAGGGGGCCGACTTGTACTGACGTGGCCTCTGAAGAGCGGGCAGCATGAATGATAAGGAGTGCTGCTCGTCGCAATTCACGAATACGAACCGGGACAGCACCACTTTCCCATAACGACGCATACAAGCTTGGTTCTACGAAGTGCCGCCTTGCCGATTGAACTCCGCCAAAACAAACAAAAAAAGAGCAAGAAATCGCAATTTACTCGCGTTGAGGAAAAAAAAAAGATAATCGGGACAATTTAGCGGACATGCCATTACATTGCGGACCCGAATCTACAAGACGTCAGCAGGTGAACGGTTATTGTCCGCTCTAAGTGGCCCTCGCCCAACCTCGATCGCAAAAACATCGTTGTCGGTTCCGGAGCCACAGAGGCCTTCGGCCGTTTAGCACAAAAGACCACTGTTGGCTGAAGGCCATTCTCTGTTTGTGACTTGCATGCCACAACGTACGCATTCGTTCACTGAACAGGCCGATCCAAGTAACATGCACTCGCGTGAGCTTGTATTAGTGCTCTGTCTTTTTTGTTTCTTAATTAGAACTCCGGTTTTGTTTATCATTTTGATTCCGTCGACGTTCCTACGCAGGTATATCCCGATGACGCAAGAAGGAGGCTCTACCACCCAGCCCTACCAGTCTATTCTTGGACGAAACGGAGCAGCGAGGTCGTGCATTCGATAGTGCGCCAGGAGGGTCGTCAAAACGTTAGGCCAGCCCCGCGACCACTCCTTCTTCTCAATTCCACGAAATTCGAAAGGGTAAGTTAACGCGTTTTTCTGTGTAGTAATGGTGTGTCATTCCACGTCAAACGTGCTAGACGTTGCGCTCGACCATCTTCGATTTGTTGAAAAAAATTCGTGGAAACTTATCCTAATGCCCGTAATCAAAGCCTGAAATATTTCTGCGTAAAAAAATTCACTCGTGAAGTGAGGGCAGTTTCTATATCTATAAAAGGTGAGAAACCAGGCACTGCTCTATAATTAATGACAATTTCAAATTTTTAGAAAACACTTCACAATTTTTACGTTGACATTTTCACAGATTCCGGTTTTCGATATAATTCGTAGCATGCAGCTTTGTAAGGCATAAATACTTTTTTTAAATCGAAAAAGTATGAAAAGTGTACCATTTTTGTCGTTTCTTGTTTTAAATATCTACTTGCTCTCGGAAATCTAGAAAAGCAGTTTTGTTTCTCTAGATGTCTAGTACCTATAACAAATGTTACACATGATGAAACTGCGTCCATAGAAGTAAGACAAAATACTAAATTTGCAAAGAGTGCGTTTTGAGCCAAAAAGACTCGTTAATTTCTCCTTGAGGTGGTTCAAGTAAAAATGCTAACCATAGCGGGTTTTATAGAAAAGTTTATTGCCTTTCATTTGTGAAATGTTTTTCAAGGTAACTTTTGTATAAGGCGAGAACATAATTTTTGAATTTGAGCTCTCACGCCCCATGTTGCGTCGTCTCTTACCGCCGCTTCACCGCAGAGCACGACACAGCCGACACTGTCGCCAGACGAAATGTAGAGTTCTTGTCCTTAAGTGAAGTTTGCACTGCAGGCAAGCATGGGAACGTTGAATAGTCGAACAGGAATTCGCGTGAGAGGGAGAAAAACATTTATTGAAATCTCAATGAGATTAGCGGTGGGCCGTCTTATTCATCGTTGACGTCTGGCCTCTTCGCAAGGTCGGGCCCCTATTCCAGGGCTCCGCTGAGTCTTGCTGCCTCGCATGCGTGCTGCACGAGGGCCCTTTGGGCTGTGAGCTCGCTGCTGGTGAGCAGACCCTCCCATTGCTCCGCACTCGGGGTTTGAGTTTGTGGAATGCATAATTGCGTTTGCACTCCCATGTAATGTGGTATAGCGTGGGGGTTGCCCCGCACCACGGGCATGTGTCCCTGAATTGTGTAGGGTACATTTCGTGTAGAATGCATAGGTTGAAGAATGTTCCTGTTTGCAGTCTCCGCCAGTTCACTGCTTCTTGTTGTGTTAATGAGATGTGTGGCGGAGGGTACTTGAGCCCCTGTCCTCTGTAGCAATTTAGCAGCTCCGCATATACTGGCTCCACTATGGTAGGGTTCTCTAGGGTCTCCAACAGCTCAGCTCAGAACGTGATCTCGCAAACCAATCTGTCCACCCTTGAGTTGCCCTCTATCCCCATGTCTGCCGGTATCCAGAGTATCTTGTGGGTTACGTTTTGGCTAGGGGCCCCTGTTTCGAGGAGGATTCTTAGGGCCGCCTTGCAGACCCTACCTTGCGCGTAGTTCCTGCATGTGAATTTCGAGTCTGTTAATATGATCAGTGATTTGTTTCTCCGATAGCCTTCGGCCGCCGCTAGTGCAACGGCGACTTCCTCCCCCTCTGCTACAGTGTGGCCCCGTAGGGTTGCGTGTGGGATCGGTTTGCCGGCGTAATCCACGACTTCTGCGGCGGCATTGATTATTCTTGTGCGTTTATCCCACGGATAAAGCGCTGCGTCCATGTACACTGTGTTTTCTAGTTTAGCCAAATGGCTTTCCACATAATCTGCCCGCACCTGTCTTCTAGCCGCGTGGATATTCGGGTCCATGTTCTTTGGTATAGGACAGACTTGGAGGGTTCACGGATGTTGTCGGGGATATCGGCGGATTGATCAAAATGCCCTTCCATGTCGTAACTTAAACTCTTTAGGAGTGCTCGGCCGGCGGCTGACGTTCGGAGTCTGGAATTCTGCGTCTTGAGCTGTGCTTCGCTAGTTCGCTGAAGGTGTTTCTGAGCCCCAGCTGCAGCAGCTTGTCGTTTGGCGTGTTTCTAGACAGGTGTAGCGCCGTCTTGTCTGCTTTTCTTAAGAGCGTGTCAGCTTGTTCCCTTTCTTGCTTGTTCATGGGGTGGTACGGGAGCGAGTAGGTGACTCTGCTGACCACCAGACTTCTGACCAGTTTTATCGTATCAGCTTCTTTCATTCCGTATCTTCTTTGGGAGGCCCTGGTTATCATACGACTCACCTGCTCCGTTGACTTTTAAAGCAGGCTGATCGTGTGGCTGCATTTATTACTTCCTTGGGTCCACATGCCCAAGACTCGTATCATGTTTCTCTCTGGTATGTTTTGTCCCTCGAGCTTCACTTCTAGCTCTGCTTGCGTGGGGCGTCTTCCTACTCTCAGGAGCTCGGATTTCTCCGTGGCGCAGGCTATACCCCTTTCATTAACATAATCTTCCACGCGTGGTGCCAGGAGTGGTGCCAGCAGCTAAAGCAAATTCGCATGAAAAGATTTTCTTAGCGCTGCCGGGGCGGCACATGCCCATGTGAGCTAGTCGTTCGGTGTGGTTCTGTCCCAGTCAGTCATTCTTGTCAGCGCCATTAGAGACGTAATCAGCAGCATAAGAGCTTGTGAGACGCCGATCTGGAAGTGACCAGAACGATCCGGTGTTGAAACAATACGCGACGCAGCAGAACCACGTTGTACCTGACCCTTGTGGCCGTCAGAGGCTCATGATCGGTTGTTTCCGATGTGATGTCTTGGTTGTATTCGATTTAATCACTGCAATTTCTGCATTAATACTCTAACGACAACTGTAGACGAGCCACTATGCTGCTGAAGCACCTTCATGCGAGCGACGCACCTACGGGCGAGCGCGCAGCGTTCACCGCCAGCGTATCTCGCGTTACTCCGAGGCGCGCGCTCTCCGCGATCTTATTCGGATATAAATAAAGCACTTGTGATACGCCTGCCATGCCAGCTGGTCATCCCTCATCGTGGTCCATGCGAGACAGCACGATGAATGCCCTCATCTCTCTTCTCTTGGCTGCCCCGCACCAAAGCGGGACTGTTTCAACTTCGAAAGCGAAAACATTCTCGTTTATTGCAAAGCATTCGCCGAACGCCACGCGATATCTTCTTTAGATCCAGCCCTAAAATGCACGCCAGCGAACGACGGCAAACGAAAGTTGTTATCCGGCCATAAGTGTCGTGCCATGCCAGGTGCCATGTTCTGCGGTGAAGAGGCGTTGAGACAACGCAACTTGCGCAGCGCCAGAGCTCCACTTCAAAAATTCTTTTCTCGCTTTAAACAAAAATTACCTCAATAAACATTTCAGAAATGAAAGAAAATAAACTGTTCTACGTAACCCACTACAGGTTTGCATTTTTGCTTGGAACACCTCAGGGCGAAATTAACCAGTTTTTTTTTTTTTGCTCAAAACGCACTTTTTGCACCTTTTGTATTTCGTTTTTACTTCTACGTACGCAGTTTCATCACGTGTAACATTTGTTATAGGTACTAGGCATCTAGAGAAACAAAACGGCTATTTCCGAATTTCCGAGAGCAAGCTGATATTTAAAACAAAAAACTACAAAATAGTACATTGTAATACTTTTCCCCAATTTAAAAAAAAATATGTTTATGCGGTTTAAAGCTGCATGCTACGAATTATACCGAAAGCCAGAATCTGCAAATGTGAATGAAAAAATTGTGAAGTGTTTTCTAAAACTTTGAACTTGTTATTAATTATTGAGCAATGCCTGGTTTCTCGCCTTTTCTAAATGTTCAAACTGCATGCCCTAACCTTACGAATAAATTTTTTTCGGCAAAAGTATTTCAGGCTTTGATTTCGCACATTAGGATAAGTTTCCATGAATTTTTTTTTAACAAATTGAAGATGGTCGCGAGCAACGCCTGGGACGTTTGGCGTGGAATGACCTTGGTGTCGTTTCAAACGCTTACAAGTTACATACAGCGTGTGATTAGTGGATCCACTCTCTTTTTTTTTTTACGACAAATCGTACACAACGAAATCGAGGCGAGGGAGGAAAAGTTTTTATCAGGCTGGCAAGAAAAAAACTTAGTGGATTAGCTCGCCTATGCCAGGATATACGCAGCGAAAGCTAAGGCATGGCTTGGTGAGTCTTGGTTAATCTTGGTTGGAAGTCCAGGTTAGTCTCGTTGTCTGGCTAGCTGTTCTCACGTGGTTCGTCACGCGGTTGGTCACGTGACCAGTCACGTGGTTGGTCACAGCGATCACGGCGAAACGGCGAGTTCGTGGCCAATGTAGCTTTCGCTACAAATTCCTTTCGGTGCCGTCACCAAGACTGTCAGGCGATTTGAGATGAATAACGAAAACCTGGGCGAGCTGGTTTTACAGTGACAGCTGTTAGGAGCCCGTCCCTGGTTTTCTCGTCGCCGTTGGCGTAACCGGTGGGTGCGTGAATGTCCCGCTCACGTGACCTTATGTCACGGTCAACATGGGTCGCATAAGCCTGCAGGTGGCTCTGTTTCGAACAGCCGCCTGCCAGTGCAGGGGTGCATCACGTGACCACTACACCAGTACGCCAG
This sequence comes from Amblyomma americanum, assembly GCF_052857255.1. Taxonomy (NCBI): domain Eukaryota; kingdom Metazoa; phylum Arthropoda; class Arachnida; order Ixodida; family Ixodidae; genus Amblyomma; species Amblyomma americanum. Next base: position 95,749,420 of record NC_135500.1, on the reverse strand, counting down.
GAATATATCCCCAAAATTAAACGCCTAAACAGCTATCGCTGAACATCGCGTTGCACAGTCGGAACCACCTTGTGAGTTTTTTTTTTTTCTGGTGGAACATTGCGTTAAAAATCGAGGGCGACATGAAGGTATACAAACAGACGCAGTCTGTCTTCAGAACAGCGCTTCTTCTGTTTTCTTCTGTGTCCTCCCCGCTTTTGTGCGCCGTGTTCAAAGAACAATTTCAGATAAGATAATGCATTTGAACTACGGCGACTCTCATAGCCTGAGTCGCTTTGGGACGTTAAACCCCCATAAACCATAAAACATTTCAAAATTTTCACGCATCTCCTCGAAACTAAAGTTGCAATAAACAGCAGCGCGTGTAAGCGTGGGAGACCAGCTCTTTGTGATGAATAATTTTTTCGTGTTTTGAAATATTTTTGGCGAATATAACTGCAGGTACTCCTACCCCGTCATTAGGCAGTGACATACACAAAGAATATTCCTCAAGAGAAAAGTATGCAACAGGTGTATCTTTCATAATGCGATACAGCGCGAATAAAGACGGGGACGAAGCGAGACAAGACACCACAGCGCTGACTTCAACTGAATTTTTATTGCGGAATTTTTATTCCAGCAGTAGCGGCATCATGCGGTCCCTTCCATTTCCTGTATAAATATCCCCTTTCCGCAATAAAAATTCAGTTGAAGTCAGCGCTGTGGTGTCTTGTCTCGCTTCGTCCCCGTCTTTATTCGCGCTGTATCGCATTATGGAAAATTACCAACTAGCCCAATCTGCCACTCTTGCAGGTGTATCTTTCCGGTACTCACCTGTGGGGCAGTAACATGGGGGCTAACAAAACATTCGCGGTGGTTTAGCTCTGGTTAAACCTGGAGTTGCTACAGCTGGCCGGGTAAAACTTGCTCAGTTGAATTGCAAAGTCAGCTTTTCGCCGCTCCGTTTCGCTGGGCGTTCCATCTTCATTTTCGTTTCACTTGACACGGCGCATGCGCACAGCTGTTGCAGCTCGGTTTCGCCGGCGCGCCGCGCCGCCAGCAGCTGCTCAGAACCACGTGGCTGGTCATGTGACGAACCACGTGATCATCCAGGCGCCGCGCCGCCGGCAGCTGCTCCGCACCACGTGACCAACCACGTGACAGCGTGGCGGCGCTGCCACGGGGTGGCGGTGTAGCCACAGGGCGGCGCCGCCGCCATGCTGAAGGCTCTAAATGCTACCGTAATGTGGTTTTCGCTACAAAAGGTTTCGTTTGACATATTGAAGTTTAACTTCCCAAAGCAACTCACGCTATGAGAAACGCCGTGGTGAAGAACTCCAGAAATTTCGACCATCTGGGGTTCGTTAACGTGCACTGACATCGCACAGCACTCGGCCCCTAGAATTCCGCCACCATCGGAACTTGACCGCCGCGGCCGGGATCGAACCCGCTTCTTCGGGTCAGCAGCCGAGCGCCATTAACCACCGGACCACCACGGCGGGGCGCTAACGAAAAGGGTTTAACTTAAGGACAACGCAGTGAACTATGGAAATAGAAATGATGGACGTAACGTTAAGATACCGGAAGCGGACAGAGTGGGTGAGGGAACAATCGCGGACTAATGACATCCTATAGTCGAAGTCAAGAGGAAAAATGGGCTTGGGCAGGGCATTTTATGCGAAGGAAAGATAACCGCTGGTTAAGGGCAACGGAGTGGTTTCCAGGAGAAGGCAAGCGTAGCACGGGACGGCAGAACGTTAGGTGTGCGTATGAGATTAGGAAGTTTTCAGGCATAAGGTAGGCGCAACTGGCAAAGGACAGGGTTAATTGGAGAGACATGGGAGAGGTCATTGCCCTGCAGTGGGTGTGGGTGTAGTCAGGCTGATGATGATGATAATGAACCAAAAAGCTATTAGGTAAGTCCAAGGTGTAGGCTAGCCATTCATTGCATGATAATGTATGAAATATCTGTGTTTATGCGACAAGGCTATTCACGAAATGATTTCTGGCAGGACGCACTGCTGAACAGTTAGATACGGGCGAGTTTGACGACGAGTCATTGTTGTCCTATCGGCATCGCAACCCTTCCCGTAAGCTCATCGTATCCAAGCGGGTGATTACGGCGCCTCAGCTGTCAACTGCCGTTGTTGGCCGCCCTGGGCGGATCTCTTTCAACTATGATTTCGTTAATTTGGTGCAGCTCATGATTTGGAGCTGGAGTGACTGTCCCGAAGGCGTCCTCACTAGCTTCGAGACACACCACTGATGCTGCAACCGATGCTGTTATCACTTATGCCCTAACTGCACGCATCACATGCCATTTTTTTCTGGTTTCAACAAGTTCAAAATTAGGATTCAGATCTGGAGTGTGATTTAATATTGCGCTTTAAACTGAAACCACAGCTCTACTTTTTCTATATCTTTGTTTTAGCACTCCAAACCGTTCAATTCACACTTCCCCGACCTTCATGGAAAGCCCACGCGGGAAATTCTAGATTTACATAAGTGCACAAACAAAATCATTGAAAACTTCGTCCAAACACCGTAATTCGCGACCAGCGCTGTGAAGACTAGTCTTTTACTGCTCAGCTCGACGGATGACCTTAGCCGCCGGCTCTGAACTCATCGCTCGTAGCTACGAGTTATGGAAGCATGAAATATTTCTGTCAAATCGAGAGAAGAGTACGCACACACAGGACATGAGGTAATTAAACTGAACTCAATTTTAGAAGGAATACGACCAGAACACCCAATTACGTGTCCTCCGTTGTTGGTATCTGTAAGACGTGGAGCATTGTTTCACCGTGGTCACTGCGATCTAGGTCGATGTCTATATGATTGTCGTCTACTGCCGTTGAGCACCTCGCTCGGACCTTCGCGTAAATTGAGCTGCTCCCCCAACACAGGAACTGCGAGTCGAGGCCCCGACCCTTTCATTGCGAAGAGATGTCGCTAACCGTCAACTTGGTGTCTCTGACTGGGCCGTGCTGTATCCACAATGCCGCTGGTCATCCTGCGACCCTGTAGATGCTGGCATACACCATGGAGTAATATATAGTTTTCGGGGGAGCACTATACACACCTTTAAGAACAGAAGCTGCAAGAAGCTATAGGAATGATGGCTAAATAATCAGGCTAAAGCGCAATGCAAGTGCGAGCAGTCCTGAACGAGCACTCTGTTGCGGCGGCTGCATTTTTATGTAGGGAAAACGCTAAGGCGCCTGTGTGCTGTGCGATGTCAGTGCACGTTAAAGATCCCCGGGTGGTCGAAATTATTCCGGAGCCCTCTACTACGGCACCTCTTTCTTCCTTTCTTCTTTCACTCCCACCTTTATCCCTTCCCTTACGGCGTGGTTCAGGTGTCCCACGATATATGAGACAGATACTGCGCAATTTCCTTTCCCCCAAAACCAATTATTATTATTATTATTATTATAATTATGTAAACATTTTCATTCCCATAACAGAGGCTTTCCGCGCTACTCAGGCTTACCACTTCGTGTACACGGGAAATGTTGTCATCAACCAGTTGCTCCATAGATTGTGATCGATTTTTTTTGCGTGTCGTTTGCGTCTTCCAGGTGGAGCATTTCGAAACACCTGTTTTTTTATTTATAGATAGAGGGATGAAGCCGCATTAGGCTTTAAAGTTCCTTACTTTCATAGCTTCAGCACTGTAACCTTGTGAATAAGGAGGCATGTGGTTTTATTGCTGAAGTTGAAGTTAGGTGGTTTACCTGAGTCTGTTCAATTTTCCAAAATAGAAAAAGTAACAAATGAAACGAATAAGCGTCACGACGTTTACTGTAGCTTAGCCGAAATTTGCATGCTTGATTACAATTTCCGAAGCGCTTTCCTACGACGTCCCTTGTAGCCTGAGCCGCTTTGGGACGTTAAACGCCCATAAACCACTAAACATGAAGAGGTTACGTCTATTACAACCGTCTTGTGAGGGCTTGAACACTCAAATTCACATTGAAATTAAATATGACGCAAACACTTTCTCCCTTCCCCTGTGTCCCTTACCGAATCGTTTTCGTTACAAACCGCCGCGGTGGCTCAGTGCTAACGGCACTCGGCTGCTGACCCGAAAGACTGTGGTTCGATCCCCGATGCGGCGGTCGAATTTCGATGGAGGCGAAATTCTAGAGGCCCATGCACTGTGCGACGTCAATGCACGTTAAAGAACCCCAGGTGGTCGAAATTTCTGGAGCCCTTCACTACGGCGTCTCTCACAGCCTGAGTCGCTTTGGGACGTTAAACCCCCATAAACCAAACCAAACCGTTTTCGTTACAAAGATACCGAGTAGTAGGCACAAACATATCACAATGTTGCACCATTTTCAGCAATTGATGGCGTTAAACTGAACGCCTGTAGCGATATTCTGCTGCCACATTTCAGTAAAGTTTAGCGTTTTTAATACACAAATAAGCATTAAAAATGGTTCAGGGCATGCTGACCTTACTTCGTGCGCTTGTGAGGTTCATATAACTGAAGAGATTTTGACATTCCCCGCAATCGAAATTTTGGTTTAAACATAAGTGCATCAAA